>NC_044996.1:76120506-76276738 GCF_008728515.1 Papio anubis | reverse complement strand
ACCGGTCTTCTGTGTCGCTGGCGCTGGGAGTTGGAGACTGGAGCTGTTCCTATTCGGCCATCTTGCTCCGCCCTCCATTTTAGAATTTTTTGTTTCTGCTTCTGTAATAATTGCCATTGGAATTTTTGATAGGAATTACACTGAATCTTTAGAATACTTTGGTAAGTATGGATTTTTGATACTATTGATTTTTCTGAACTGTGAACATGAGATATCTTTTTATTCAATTTTGTCTTCAATTTTATCAATTACAGCTTTCATTGTACAGGTCTTTTACTTCCTTGGTTTAATTTATTTCTAAAGATTTTATTATTTGAATGTTATTGGAAATAAGGTTGCTTTCTTAATTTCTTTTTTGGATACTTGTTAGTGTATGTGAACACAACTTATTTTTGTATGTTAATTTTGTATCCTACAACTTTACTGAGTTTATTTATTAGTTCTAGCAGTTTCTTTTTGGTGGAGTCTGTTGCATTTTCTATATGTAAGGTCATGTCATCCACAAACAGACAACTTTACTTCTTTTTGCTGTTTTGGATGTCATTTATTTATGGTTCTTGACTAATTGCTCTGGACAGCACTTCTAATATTGTGTTGAATAGAAGTGACAAGAGTAGGCATCTTTATCTTGCCCTTGATATTAGAGGAAATTATTTCAGTTTTAAATTTTTGAGTATAATTTACCTGTGGGCTTGTGATATATGGCCTTTATCTACTGAGGTACATTGCTTCTTTACCTATTTTGTTGAGCTTTCTTTTTATTATGAAAGGATGTCTTATTTCATCCTTTTTTTCTGCATTAACTGAGATGATTATGTGATTTTACCCTTATTTTATTTTTTTGGTTTCTTGTTTATTTTTGAGATGGAGTCTCACTCTGTTGCTGAGGTTGGAGTGCAGCTGTGTCATCTTGGCTTGCTGCAACCTCTGCCTCCTGGGCTCAAGAAATCCTCCCATCTCAGCCTCCTAAGTAGTTTAAACTACAGGTACATGCCACCATGCCTGGCTAATTTTTGTGTTTTTAGTAGAGATGAAGTTTCACCATGTTGCTCGAGGTGGTCTTGAACTCCTGTACTTAAGCAATCCACCCGCCTCAGCCTCCGAAAATGCTGATTTTACAGGTGTCAGCCACTATGCCCAGCCTAATTTTTATCCTTATTCTTTTTTTTTTTTTTTTATTGTACTTTATGTTCTAGGGTACATGTGCACAAAGTGCAGGTTTGTTACATATGTATACATGTGCCTTGTTGGTGTGCTGCACCCATTAACTCGTTATTTACATTAGGTATATCTCCAAACACTATCCCTCCCCGCTTCTCCCACCCCACAATAGGCCCTGGTGTGTGATGTTCCCCTTCCTGTGTCCAAGTGACCCCATTGTTCAAGTCCCACCTAAGAGTGAGAACATGCGGTGTTTTGTTTTCTGTTCTTGCAATAATTTGCTGAGAATGATGGTTTCCAGCTGCATCCATGTCCCTAGAAAGGACAGGAACTCATCCTTTTTTATGGTTGCATAGCATTCCATGATGTATATGTACCGCATTTTCTTTTCTTTTTTTCTTTTTTCTTAACATTTAATAGGAAATGTTTTCATCATATCTAGATTTCACAAAAATGCCACTGCTTCTTTATTTTGCAGGAATAAGGGATGTAAGCACCATGCCCACTCCATACCAAGGGAGGACAGGCACTGAAGAGAGCTGCATATGTTCTATCATACATATTGCATGTCTCATCTCCTTTGTCACGTTTTCTCTGAAGCAGTAAAGAGTAATGAAAAAACTTTGAATATAAGAATAAGATTTGTGACAATGACAACATTCTGGACATTGACTCTGTTAGAGTACTTACAATAAAGTCACATGGCCATGGGGAAATTTCACACAATTACATTCACAGAAATTTGCCAAGGTGTACAACTAGTTTGATCCAGCTGTTCTTCTCACGAATAATTATCAAGCAGGAATATCCTAAAGCTAGCACAAGCTATCATTTAACCAAAATATTCAATATTTAACATCGAATTTAGAATTTCATAAATAAAAATAATTACTGTAAAAGTAAAATAATATACAGTGTGTATATTTGCATGCCGAAATGCATCATGGCTACATGTTAAAATTCAGATTCCAAAATATCCTTATCAAATGAAATCATGTCTTGAAAGTTGAGGAGGAATATAAGAGATCTAAGCACAAGTAAATCTCAGCCATTTTCAAGTACAGCTAGGTCTTCAGTACTTTAAGAACTGCCTCTCAGTGCAAAGTGGAAAATGAAAACCAGCTCCTGCATATTGATTGTAGCTGATTACAATTGTGTTAGAACTTTTATTGGAGTTTTTTTAAATGTTTGGAAACAAATACTATATAATGTTTAACAAGTTATGTTTTTAAATTAGTACATCATTAAACATTTTGGCATTAATTTCTAGAGTGACTATCTCAGTCCACTAAAGCATTTTTTTTAAATCTTTACCTTAAAGTAAGAATGGGAGAAACATTTTATTTCTTATAATGCATGCCAAGTTATTAAATCTGGTATATATACATACATATATGTGTATATATAATTTCTAGCACCTCTAAAAATTATTTGACTAGAGCAAATGGAGATTTTTTTCCTCAGTTTCAAAAACCTATAAATGTATTATGGGTTTATAAGATGGGTACTTGAAGTTGTTTGAGCAATTCTAGTGTGTACTAATTTTTTAAATTTTTTAATTTTTTTATTATTATACTTTAAGTTCTAGGGTACATATGCACAATGTGCAGGTATGTTACATATGTATACATGTGACATGTTGGTGTACTGCACCCTTTAACTTGTCATTTACGTTAGGTATATCTCCTAATGCTATCCCTCCCATCTGTCCCCTCCCCACAATAGGGCCCGGTGTGTTATGCTCCCCTTCCTGTGTCCAAGCGATCTCATTGTTCAATTCCCACCTATGAGTGAGAACATGCAGTATTTGGTTTTCTGCTTTTGTGATAGTTTGCTGAGAATGATGGTTTCCAGCTGCATCCATGTCCCTACAAAGGATATAAACTCATCCTTTTATATGGCTGCATAGTACTCCATGGTGTATATGTGCCACATTTTCTTAATCCAGTCTTAATCCACTGATGGACATTTGGGTTGATTCCAAGTCTTTGCTATTGTGAATAGTGCCACAATAAACATACATGTGCATGTGTCTTTATAGCAGCATGATTTATAATCCTTTGGGTATATCCTCAGTAATGGGATTGCTAGGTGAAATGGTATTTGTAGTTCTAGATTCTTCAGGAATTCCCACACTGTCTTAACTAGTTTACAGACCCACCAACAGTGTAAAAGTGTTCCTATTTCTCCACATCATCTCCAGCACCTGTTGTTTCCTGATTTTTTAATGATTGCCATTCTAACTGGTGTGAGATGGTATCTCATCGTGGTTTTGATTTGCATTTCTCTTATGGTGAGTGATGATGAGCATTTTTTCATGTGTCTGTTGGCTGTATGAATGTCTTCTTTTGAGAAGTGTCTGTTCATATCCTTTGCCTACTTTTTGATGGGGTCGTTTGTCTTTTCCTTGTAAATTTGATTGGGTTCTTTATAGGTTCTGGATATTAGCCCTTTTTCAGGTGAGTAGATTGCAAAAGTGTTCTCCCATTCTGTAGGTTGCCTGTTCACTCTGATGATATTTTCTTTTGCTGTGCAGAAGCTCTTTAGTTTAATTAGATCTCATTTGTCAATTTTAGCATTTGTTGCTGTTGCTTTTGGTGTTTTACACATAAAGTGCTTCCCCATGCCTATAACCTGAACGGTATTTCCTAAGTTTTTTTTTAGGGCTTTTATGGTTTTCGGTCTGATATTTAAGTCTCTAATCCATCTTGAATTAATTTTCGTATAAGAAGTAAAGAAAGGATCCAGTTTCAGCTTTCTACTTATGGCTAGCCAATTTTCCCAGTACCATTTATTAAATAGGGAATCCTTTCCCCATTTCTTGTTTCTCTCAGGTTAGTCAAAGATCAGATGGCTGTAGATGTGTGGCATGATTTCTGAGGATTCTGTTCTGTTCCATTGGTCTATATCTCTGTTTTGGTACCAGTACCATGCTGTTTTGGTTACTGTAGCCTTGCAGTATAGTTTAAAGTTAGGTAGCGTGACGCCTCCAGCTTTGTTCTTTTGGCTTACAATTGTCTTGGCAATGTGGGCTCTTTTTTGGTTCCATATGAACTTCAAAGCAGTTTTTTTCCAATTCTGTGAAGAAAGTCATTGGTTACTTAATGGGAATGGCATTGAATCTATAAATTATCTTGGGCAGTATGGCCATTTTCACGATATTGATTCTTCCTATCCATGAGCATGGTATATTCTTCCATTTGTTTGTGTCCTCTTTTATTTCACTGAGCAGTGGTTTGTAGTTCTCCTTGAAGAGGTCCTTTACATACCTTGTAAGTTGGATTCCTAGATATTTTATTGTCTTTGAAGCTATTGGGAATGGGAGTAGATTCATGATTTGGCTCTCTGTTTGTCTGTTACTGGTGTATAAGAATGCTTGTGATTTTTGCACATTAATTTTGTATCCTGAGACATTGCTGAAGTTGCTTATCAGCTTAAGGAGATTTTGGGCTGAGACAATGGGGTTTTCTAAGTATACAATCATGTCATCTGCAAAGAGGGACAATTTGACTCCTTCTTTTCCTAACTGAATATCCTTTATTTCTTTCTCTTGCCTGATTGCCCTAGCCAGAACTTCCAACACTATGTTGAATAGGAGTGGTGAGAGAGGCCATCCCTGTCTTGTGCCAGTTTTCAAAGGGAATGCTTCGAGTTTTTGCCCATTCAGTATGATATTGGCTGTGGATTTGTCATAAATAGCCTTTATTATTTTGAGATACGTTCCATCAATACCATATTTATTGAGCGTTTTTAGCATGAAGGGCTGTTGAATTTTGTTGAAGGCCTTTTCTGCATCTATTGAGATAATCATGTGACTTTTGTCTTTGGTTCTGTTTATATGCTGGATTACGTTTATTGATTTGTGTATGTTGAACCAGCCTTGCATCCCAGGGATGAATCCCACTTGATCATGGTGGATAAGCTTTTTGATGTGATGTTGGATTTGGTTTTCCAGTATTTTATTGAGGATTTTTGCATGGCTGTTCATCAGGGATATTGGTCTAATATTCTCTTTTTTTGTTGTATCTTTGTCAGGCTTTGTTATCAGGATGATGTTGGCCTCGTAAAATGAGTTAGGGGGGATTCCCTCTTTTTCTATTGATTGGAATAGTTTCAGAAGGAATGGTACCAGATCCTCCTTGTACCTCTGGTAGAATTCAGCTGTGTATCCATCTGGTCCTGGACTTTTTTTGGTTGGGAGGTTATTTATTATTGCATCAATTTCAGAGCCCAGTATTGGTTTATTCAGAGATTCAACTTCTTCCTGGTTTAGTCTTGGAAGAGTGTAAGTGTCCAGGAAATTATCCATTTCTTCTAGGTTTTCTAGTTTATTTGCATAGAGGTGTTTATAGTATTCTCTGATGGTAGTTTGTATTTCTGTGGGGTCGGTGGTGATATCCCCTTTATCATTTTTTATTGCGTCTATTTGATTCTTCTCTCTTTTCTTCTTTATTTGTCTTGCTAGCGGTCTGTCAATTTCGTTGATCTTTTCAAAAAAACCTACTCCTGGATTCATTGATTTTTTGGAGGATTTTTTGTGTCTCTATCTCCTTCAGTTCTGCTCTGATCTTAGTTATTTCTTGCCTTCTGCTAGCGTTTGAATGTGTTTGCTCTTGCTTCTCTAGTTCTTTTAATTGTGATGTTAGAGTGTCAATTTTAGATCTTTCCAGCTTTCTCTTGTGTGCATTTAGTGCTGTAAATTTCCCTCAACACATTGCTTTAAATGTGTCCCAGAGATTCTGGTATGTTGTATCTTTGTTCTCATTGGTTTCAAAGAACATCTTTATTTCTGCCTTCATTTCGTTATGTACCCAGTAGTCATTCAGGAACAGATTATTCAGTTTCCATGTAGTTGAGGGGTTTTGATTGAGTTTCTTAGTCCTGAGATCTAGTTTGATTGCACTGTGGTCTGAGAGACAGTTTGTTATAATTTCTGTTCTTGTACATTTGCTGAGGAGTGCCTTACTACCAACCATGTGGTCAATTTTGGAATAAGCACGATGTGGTGCTGAGAAGAATGTATATTCTGTTGATTTGGGGTGGAGAGTTCTGTAGATGTCTATTAGGTCCACTTGGTGCAGAGTTGAGTTCAATTCCTGAATATTCTTGTTAACTTTCTGTCTCGTTGATCTGTCTAAAATTGACAGTGGGGTGTTGAAGTCTCCCATTATTATTGTATGGGAGTCTAAGTCTCTTTGTAAGTCGCTAACGACTTGCTTTATGAATCTGGGTGCTCCTGTATTGGGTGCATATGTATTTAGGATAGTTAGATCTTCCTGATGAATGGATCCCTTTACCATTTTGTAATGGCCTTATTTGTCTCTTTTGATCCTTCATGGTTTAAAGTCTGTTTTATCAGAGACTAGGATTGCAACCCCTGCTTTTTTTTCGTTTTCTATTTTCTTGATAGATCTTCCTTCATCCTTTTATTTTGAGCCTATGTGTGTCTCTGCACGTGAGATGGGTCCCCTGTATACAGAAAACTGATGGGTCTTGACTGTTTATGCAATTTCCTGGTCTGTTTCATTTAATTGAACTATTGAGTCCATTCACATTTAAGGTTAACATTTTTATGTGTGAACTTAATCCTGTCATTGTGATATTAGCTTGTTATTTTGCTCGCTAGTTGATGCAGTTTCTTCCTGGCATCGTTGGACTTTACATTTTGACATATTTTTGCAGTGGCTGGTACCCGTTGTTCCTTTCCATATTTAGTGCTTCCTTCAGGGTCTCTTGTTGGGCAGGCCTGGTGGTGACAAAATCTCTAAGCATTTGCTTATCTGTAAAGGATTTTATTTCTCCTTCGCTTATGAAACTTAATTTGGCTGGATATGGAATTCTGGATTGAAAATTCTTTTCTTTAAAATGTTGAATATTGGTCCTCACTCTCTTCTGGCTTGTAGAGTTTCTGCCGAGAGATCTGCTGTTAGTCTGATGGGCTTCCCTTTGTGGGTAACCCGACCTTTCTTTCTGGCTGCCCTTAACATTTATTCCTTCATTTTGACTTTGGTGAATCTGACAGTTATGTGTCTTGGAGTTGTTCTTCTCGAGGAGTATCTTTGTGGCATTCTCTGTATTTCTTGAACTTGAATGTTGGCCTGCCTTACTAGGTTGAGAAAGTTCTCCTAGATGATATCCTACAGAGTGTTTTCCAACTTGGTTCCATTTTCCCTGTCAATTTCAGGCATATCAATCAGACGTAGATTTGGTCTTTTCACTTAATGCCATATTACTTGGAGGCTTTGTTCGTTTCTTTTTACTCTTTTTTCTCTACACTTCTCTTCTCACTTCACTTCATTCATTTAATCTTCAATCATTGATACCCTTTCTTCCAGTTGATTGAGTTGGTTACTGAAGCCTGTGCGATTTTCATGTGGTTCTCATGTCATGGTTTTCATCTCTATCAGTTCTCTTATGATCTTCTCTGCATTGATTATTCTTGTTATCCATTCATCCAGTCTTTTTTCCAGGTTTTCAGTTTCTTTGCACTGGGTACGTAGTTCCTCCTTTAGCTCTGAGAAATTTGATCAACTGGAGCCTTCTTCTCTCAACTCGTCAAAGTCATTCTCTGTCCAGCTTTGTTCCGTTGCTGGCAAGGAGCTGCGACCCTTTGGAGGGGGAGATACGCTCTTATTTTTTGAGTTTCTAGCTTTTCTGCACTGCTTTTTCCCCATCTTTGTGGTTTTATCTGCCTTTGGTCTTTGATGATGGTGACGTATTGACAGGGTTTTGGTGTGGGTGTCCTTTCTGTTTGTTAGTTTTCCTTCTAACAGTCAGGACCCTCAGCTGCAGGTCTGTTGGAGTTTGCTTGAGGTCCACTCCAGACCCTGTTTGCCTGGGTATCCACAGCGGAGGCTGCAGAAGATAGAATATTGCTGAACAGCTAGTGTTGCTGTCTGATTCTTGCTCTGGAAGTTTCGTCTCAGAGGTGTACCCATTTGTGTGAGGTGTGAGGTGTCGGTCTGCACCTAGTTGAAAATGCAGAAATCACCCATCTTCTGTGTTGCTCACACTGGGAGCTGGAGGCTGGAGCTGTTCCTATTCGGCCATCTTGGACGCCCCCTCTCTGATGAGTTTTTGGCACACTCTTAACAGATCATCAGAGGGAAGGCACTGAGAGAAAACAGATGGAAGACACAGAAGCTGGGCTGACGAGGGAGAAAGCTGGGAACCTTCTACAGGGCTACTGACCTGTGGTCACAATACAGGGGATCATTCCTGGCCACCAACGACTTCAGGGGAACAGGTGAGTTCAACTGGCAAGGAGCAACCCACTTTTGCCATGGGCCTTTGGAGTCCCATCAGGAGGAGATCTCTCAACCACCACAGATTCTTTCTTATGTTGGCAGGAAGAGCTGCTTAGAGAAGTGGTAGGGACAGCCGATGTCAAGCCCAGAGGGTTTGGTGTGGGAGTGTCTGTGGCAGAACGTGGCTAAGCACTCCCATCCTCCTAGGCTCAACTTGCTTCCATAGGAGAGTTTAGCCCTAAGGGAACTTCTAGACCTGAAATCTGCAGGATGGTCTTGCCCTTCAAATGGGGTAAGTCTGACCTAAGCACCTCTTGGTCTGCTGGCCTCTACTAGTGCCCCGTCCTGGCCACACCTGCTTGCAGTGCAGCCTTAAGTTCCCTGAGGACCCACATCATACTTCTTACACTAAAAGACCATGCCTAACTGGAAGAAAGCTCCAGTAGGTTGGTCCCCATGCCACTCACCAGCCCATCTGCTCTCTCCCATCACTGCAGCTTTCCCTCGGCCCATGGCAACCCCCCACATCACTTTGCCAGTGTGTGTGTGCATGGAGAAATTTTGCCATACTTGCCCCACCAGCACATGTGTACATGTGCACCATGCCCTACAACTTCTGCCAGAAGAAATGCACTCTGATCCCCCTGCCCACTGTACCACCACTGCATATGAAACCTTCGTGGGCACAGAGCCTCTCAGCTCTGCCCTAACGAGCCTTTTGCCCCTGTGACAACATGGGTGCCAGAGTGAAACTAGGCACGAACAGCAGAACTTCCCCTACTATGAGCAGCCACAGCCGGCACACATAAACCTGTGCCCACCAGTTCCTTGCCCACATGCTAACACCTCCACCAGTTCAATGGCATGCACAGTGGCCAGCAGGGGGCCCCTCTCCCCCGGAGTCATGCTGCCTCCACCACCACTATGAATTCATGCACAAAGGCAGGCACCCCAGCACCCACTAGGATTTTTCCTCAGCCAATGAGTGTGCACCCTGTCATCCTGGTTGCTGCCCCTTACATATGCAAGGATGGATCCTGCTGCCACCACCCTATGAAATGCTTTAACTGGCACCACTGATCAAAGTGTAGTAACCACCAGTCCAAGGGCACATTGCCTTCACAGAGCAGTGAGTTACTCACATAGAGGAGCCAAAGAACAAAGCCAAGGTGCAATACAAGTCCCCTAGAGTTAGAGCAGGCAGTCTAGAAATTGGGAGCTGAAACTTGAACCCTAAAATTTTCCAGAAATGAAGCCAGTCAACTGAACCCACCTTATACCGTAATAAAGTGCTCAAGATCATCAAATAGGATAAAAGAAAAAAATTCCAAAACACA
This sequence comes from Papio anubis, assembly GCF_008728515.1. NCBI lineage: Eukaryota > Metazoa > Chordata > Mammalia > Primates > Cercopithecidae > Papio > Papio anubis. The sequence goes on along the minus strand of NC_044996.1, from coordinate 76,266,993 downwards.
GCAATTTCAAAGCAATTTCAAAGATTGAAGGAACATCAGCACAGAAAGATGAGAAAGAACGAGGAAAAGAATTCTGACAGCTCAAAAAGCCAGGGTGCCTTCTTTATTCCAAACAATCACACTACCATTAAAGCTGGGGTTCTGAGCTGGGCTGAGATGGCTAAAATGACAGAAATAGAATTCAAAATATAAATAGGAATGAAGATAATTGAGAATCAGGGTAAGTTCAAAGCCAATACAAGGAAAAATATCAATAAAGTAAGACAGAAGCTGAGAGACAAAATAGCCAGTATAGAAGAAATCATAATCATGTTTTTATGATAAACATATCATAATCATAAACATGATAGAGCTGTAAAGCACACTGCAATAATTTTATAATTTAAACACAAATGTTAAGAATGAAATAAAGCTTAGGAAAGAATCTCAGAGCTTGAAGACTGGCTTTCTGAAACAAGACAGTCAGGCAATAATAGATAAAACAGGATGAAAAGAAATAAACAAAACCTCTGAAACACATGTAATTGTGTGAGGAGATCAAAACTATGACCCATTGCTGTCTCTGAAATAGATGGGGAGAATGGAAGCAACTCAGAAAACATATTTTGGGATATCATTCATGACAACTTCCTCAACCTAGCTAGACAGGCCAATAGGCAAATTCAGAAAAATGCAGAGAAACACAGTAAGATACTTCCCAAGAAGATCATCCCCAAGACACATAATCATCAGATTTTCCAGTGTCAAAATGTAAGAAAACAATGTAAAATGGAACTAGAGAGAAACGCCAAGTAACCTACAAAGAGGTCCATCATGCCAACAGCACACCTCTTAGCAGCAACCCTACAAACAAGAAGAGATTTGGGACCAATATTCAACATCATTAAAGAAATTCCAAGCCAAAAAAAGCTTTATAAGCAAAGGAGAAATAAGATACTTTTCAAAGAAGCAAATGCTGATGGAATTCATTACCACCAGACTGGCCTTACAAGAGCTCCTGAAGAAAGCACTAAATATGAAAAGACAAGACCATTACCAGCCACAAAAAAAAAGCACACTGAAGTATACAAATCAGTGACACTATAAAGCAACCACATAAACAAGTCTGTAAAATAAGCAGCTAACGTTATAATTACAGAATCAAATCCACACATATCAATACTAACCTTGAATGTAAATGATCTAAATGCCCCAATTAAAGACACAGAGTGACAAGCTGGAAAACAAACCAAGACCCATTAGTATGCTGTCTTTGAGAGACCAATTTCACATGCAATGCCACACATAGACTCAAAATAAAAAGATGAAGAGAAGTTTACCAAGCAAAAGGAAAACAGAAGAAAGCAGGGGTTACAAACCAATTTCAGACAAAACAGACTTTAAACCTAAAAAGATTTTAAAAAGATTAAAAAGAGCATTACATAATGGTAAAGTGTTCAATTCAATGAGAAAAGCTAACTATCCTAAGTATATACGCACCCAAGACAGAAGTGCCCAGATTTATAAATTTATAAAGATTTTAAAAGCAAGTTCTTACAGACCTTGAAAAAGATGTGAACTCCCACACTGGAAATTTCAACATCCTACTGACAGTATTATAACATAGAGTCACAAAATTATCAAAGATATTCAGGACCTAAACTCAGCACTAGATCAAATGGACCTGATAGACATCTGCAGAACTCTCCACTCAAAAACAACAAATATACATTCTTCTTATTGCCACATGGCACATACTCTAAAATCAATCATATAATTGATTATAAAAAATCCTCTCACAAGGGTTGTCTCTTTGTTTGAAAACCCATTCCCTCTGTCTCTGTATGGGGGAGCTGTTTTCTTCTTCCTTCTTTCTTGCCTATTAAACTTTTTGCTCCATAAAACCACTGCACATGTGTCCATGTTGTTAATACTATTGGTGCGAGACCAAGGACCCTGGTGTTCTTCCAGTCATAGGAGCCATATCATTTTGGTGTGTTGGCCGGGAAAGGGAATTCATTCATCGGACTGCTACAGCTAACATGGCCAAACAGGTACAGCTCCAGTCTCCAACTCCCAGAGCGAGCGACACAGAAGATAGGTGATTTCTGCATTATCAACTGAGGTACTGGGTTCATCTCACTAGGGAGTGCCAGAAAATCGGTGCTGATCAGCTGCTGCAGCTCGACCAGCGAGAGCTGAAGCAGGGCGAGGCATCGCCTCACCTGGGAAGTGCAACGGGGAAGGGAATCCCTTTTCCTAGCCAGGGGAACTGAGACACACAACACCTGGAAAATCGGGTAACTCCCACCCCAATACTGCACTTTACCAAAAGTCTTAGCAAATGGGCACACTAGGAGATTCTATCCCACACCTGGCCGTGGGGGTACCACACCCAAGGAGCCTCCCTCATTGCTAGAACAGCAGTCTGAGATCTAACAGCAAGGCAGCAGCGAGGCTAGGGGAGGGGCGCCTGTCATTGCTGAGGCTTAAGTAGGTAAACAAAGTCACTGGGAAGCTCCAATTGGGTGGAGCTCACAGCACATCAAGGAGGCCCGTCTATCTCTGTAGATTCTACCTCTAGGGACAGGGCAGAGCTAAACAAACAAACAAAAAAAAGCAGCAGAAGCCTCTGCAGATGCAAACGACTCTGTTTGAGAGCTTTGAAGAGAGCAGTGGATCTCGAACACAGAGGTTGAGATCTGAGAAGGGACAGACTGCCTGCTGAAGTGGGTCCCTGACCCCTGAGTAGCCTAACTGGAAGATATCACCCACTAGGGGCAGACCGACACCCCACACCTCACACGGTGTAGTACACCCCTGAGAGGAAACTTCCAAAGCTAGAATCAGACAGGTACACTCACTGTTCAGCAATATTCTATCTTCTGCAGCTTCTGCTGCTGATACTCAGGCAAACAGGGTCTGGAGTGGACCTCAGGCAATCTCCAACAGACCTACAGTTGAGGGTCCTGACTGTTAGAAGGAAAACTAACAAATAGGAAGGACACCCACACCAAAACCCCATCAGTACGTCACCATCATCAAAGACCAGAGGCAGATAAAACCACAAAGATGGGGAAAAAGGAGGGCAGAAAAGCTGGAAATTCAAAAAATAAGACCGCATCTCCCCCTGCAAAGGAACGCAGCTCATCGCCAGCAACAGATCAAAGCTGGATGGAGAATGACTTTGACAAGATGAGAGAAGAAGGCTTCCGTCCACCAAACTTCTCAGAGCTAAAGGAGGAATTACGTACCCAGCACAAAGAAACTAAAAATGTTGAAAACAGAGTGGAAGAATTGATAACTAGAATAATTAATGCAGAAGAAGACATAAGCGAACGACAGAGATAAAAATCATGACCACAAAATCGTGACAAATACAAAGCCAGTAACCGACGATCAACTGGAAGAGTATCAGCGGTGAGGATCAAATGAATGAAATGGAAGTAAAGGGAACAAAAAATGAACAAAGCCTGCAACAAGTATGGGATTATGTAAAAGACCAAATCTCGTCTGATTGAGTGCACAGTGAGGAAAAATGGAATCAAGTTGGAAAACACTCACTTCAGGGATATCATCCGAACTTCCCAACCTAAGTAGGGCAGGCCAACATTCTAAATCAGGAAATACAGAGAAACGCGCCACAAAGATACTCGAGAAGAGCAACTCCAAGACCCATAATTGCCAGATTCACCAAAGAAAGAGTTGAAATGAAGGAAAAATCTTAGGGCATGAAGAGAAAGTAAGGTTACCCACAAAGGAAGCCCATCAGACTAACAGCAGATCCGGCAGAAGCTCTGCAAGCCAAGAAGAGAGTGGGAACCAATATTCAACATTCTTAAAGAAAAGAATTTTCAACCGAATTTCATATCCAGCCAAATAAGTTTCATAAATTGAAGGAGAAATAAAATCCTTTACAGAGAAGCAAATGTAGAGATTTTGTCACCACAGGCCTGCCTTACAAGAGACCCTGAAAATAAACATGGAAAGGAACAACGGTACCAGCCATTACCATGCCAGAATGTAAAGACCATTTAGGCTAGGAAGAAACTGCCATCTTCGCGAGCAAAATAACCAGTTAATATCATAATGGCAGGATCAAGTTCACATAACAATCTTAAATGTAAATGGACTAAATGCTCCAATTAAAAGACACAGACTGGCAAACTGAATAAAGAGTCAATACCTACCAGTTAAACTGTATTCAGGAGACTTAAATATACATGCAGAGACATACATAGAGGTCAAAATAAAGGGATGGAGAAGATCTACCAAGCAAATGGAGAACAAAAAACTAGCCGGTTGCAATCTAGTCTCTGATAAACAGACTTTAACCAACAAGATTAAAAAGAGATAAAGAAGGTCATTACATAATATTAAAGGGATCAATTCAACAGGAAGAGCTATACTATCTAAATATATATACACCTTGGCTGAAGACACCCAATTTCATAAAAGCAAATTAGTTAGTGACTTACAAAGAGACTGAACTCCCATACAATAATAATGGAGTTCAACACACAGCATGGACAGATCAATGGGAACAAAGTTAACAAGAATATCAGAATTGAACTCAACATATACCTGCAGCAAATGAACTGGGAACATGCAGGCGCTCTCACTTCCAATCAACAGAATGTACATTCTTCTCAGCACATTACATATTCAAAATTGACCCTGGTGGAAGTAAGCACTCCTCGAAAACCAAAATATTACAGAACAGAGATTATAACAAACTCTCTCAGACCACAGAACGTCAAATAGATCTCAGGGACTAGAAAACTCATCAGCGGCTCAACACATGGAAACTGAACAACCACTGCTCCTGAATGACTACTGAACGCATATATATATGAAATGAAGGCAGAAATAAGATGTTCTTTTAGAAACCAATGTAGGCAAAGATACAACATATAGGGCCTGGGACACATTTAAAAGCAGTGTGGCAGATGGAAGTTATGGCACTAAATGCCCTGAAGAGAAAGCAGGAAAGATCTAAAATTGACCTCTGACATCACAATTAAAAAGACTTCAGAGAAACGAAACAAAACCATTGAAAGCTAGCAGAAGGCAGAAATGCTAAAGATCAGAGCAGAACTGAAGGAGATAGAGACACAAAAAACCCTCCCAAAATCAATGAATCCGAATTTGGTTTTGAAAATTGATGATACTAGCAAGACTAGCAAAGAAAACAGAAAATCAAATAGACACAATAAAAATGATAAAGGGATACACCACTGACCCCACAGAAATATGACATACCATCAGAGAATATATAAACACCTCTGTACATAAATAGAAATCTGGAAGAAATGGATAATTTTCTGGACACTTACACTCTCCCAAGACTAAACCAGGAAGAAGCTGAATATATGAATAATAGTAGACTCTGAAGTGAGAACAATTAACAGCCTACCACCAACTAAAAAAGTCCAGGACCAGATGGATTCATAGCTGAATTCTACCAGAGGTACAAGGAGGATCTGGTACCATTCCTCTGAAACTATTCCAATCAATAGAAAAAGAAGGAATCCTCCCCAACTCATTGTACGAGGCCAACAACATCCTGATACCAAAGCCTGGCAGAGACATAACAAAAAAAGAGAATTTTAGACCAATATCCCTGATGAACAGCCATGCAAAAATCCTCAATAAAATATTGGCAAACGGGATCCAGCAGCACATCAAAAAGCTTATCCACCATGATCAAGTGGGCTTCATCCCTGGGATGAAAGGCTGGTTAAACATACGCAAATCAATAACCGTAATCCAGCATATAAACAGAACCAGCACTTTGGGAGGCCGAGACGGGTGGATCACGATGTCAGGAGATCAAGACCATCCTGGCGAACACGGTGAAACCCAGTCTCTACTAAAAAATACAAAAAACTAGCCGGGCGAGATGGCGGGCGCCTGTAGTCCCAGCTACTCGGGAGGCTGAGGCAGGAGAATGGCGTGAACCCGGGAGGTGGAGCTTGCAGTGAGCTGAGATCCGGCCACTGCACTCCAGCCTGGGCGGCAGAGCGAGACTCCGACTCAAAAAAAAAAAACAAAAAAAAAAAAAAAAAAAACCACATGATTATCTCAATAGATGCAGAAAAGGCCTTTGACAAAATTCAACAGCCCTTCATGCTAAAAACGCTCAATAAATTTAGTATTGATGGAACGTATCTGAAAATCATAAGAGCTATTTATGACAAACCCACAGCCAATATCATACTGAATAGGCAAAAACTTGAAAAATTCCCTTTGAAAACTGGCACAAGACAGGGATGGCCTCTCTCACCACTCCTATTCAACATAGTGTTGGAAGTTCTGGCTAGGGCAATCAGGCAAGAGAAAGAAATAAAGGGTACTCAGTTAGGAAAAGAAGAAGTCAAATTGTGTGCTTCTTTATGGTGTGTCTAGAAAATCCATTGCTCAGCCCAAAATCTCCTTAAGCTGATAACAACTAACCAAGTCTCAGGATACAAAATCAATGTGCAAAAAATCACAAGCATTCTTATACTAAAGTAGCAGAACGACGAGCCCAAAATGTGAATGACCATTCACATTGCTTCAAAGAGAATAAAATACCGGAATCCAACTTACAAGGGATGTAAAGGTGAAACCACTGCTCCAGTGAAATAAAGAGACACAAACAAATGGAAAGACATACCATGCTTCATGGATAGGAGTGAATCATGTCGTGAAAATGGCCATACTGCCCAAAGTAGTTTATAGATTTAAATACCATATCTGACTACCAATGAGTTCTATTCACAGGTGGAAAAAACTGCTTTAAAGGACCATGGAACCAAAAGAGCCATTGCCAAGACAATCCTAGAGTCAAAGAACAAGCTGGAGAAGCATCATGCTACCTGACTTCAAGCTTCTGAACAGGCCTTATAGCTCTTTGGTGCAAGCAGAATGAATGGAACAGAACAGTCCTCACACATCTCTACAGCCATCTGATCTTTGACAAACCTGAGAAAAAGCAAGAAATGGGAAAGGATTCCCCATTTAATAATGTGCTAGGAAAATTGGCTAGGCATAAGTAGAAAGTTGAAACTGGATACTTTCCTTACTCCTTATACGAAAATTAATTCAAGATGCATTAGAGACTTAAATGTTAGACCCAATACCATAAAAAACCTAAGAAGAAAACCTAGGGAATACCATTCAGGACATAGGCATGAAACAGGACTTCATGTCTAAAAGGCACTAAAAACATTGGCAACAAAAGCCAAAATTATTAAATGGGATCTCATTAAACTAAGAGCTTCTGCACAGCAAAGAAACTACCATCAGGTGAACAGGCAACCTACAGAATGGGAGAACATTTTTGCAATCTACTCATCTGACAAAGGGCTAATATCCAGAACCTACAAAGAACAAATTGACAAGAAAAAACAAACAACCCCATCAAAAGTGGGCAAAGGATATGAACAGACATTTCTCAAAGACATTCATACAGCCAACAGACACATGAAAAAAAATATATCATCACTGGCCATCAGAGAGAAATGCAAATCAAAACCACAATGACATACCATCTCACAACGTTTAATGGCAATCCATTAAAAAGATCAGGAAACAACAGGTGCTGGAGAGATGTGGAGAAATAGAACACTTTTACACTGTTGGTGGGATTGTAAACTAGTTCAACAGTATGGAAGCCAGTATGGCCATTCCTCAAGGATCTAGAACTAGATGTACCATAGCATTTGACCAAATATTACTGGGTATATATACCCAAAGGATTATAATCATGCTGCTAGAAAGAACTTTGCATGCATGTATGTTTATTCTTGACACTATTCTAATAGCAAAGACTTGGAATCAACCCAAATGTCGTAGTGACAGACTGGGATTAAAATGTGGCACATATACACCATGGAGATATCATGCAGCCATAAAAAGGATATGAGTTTTGTCCTTTGTAGGGACATGGATGCAGCTGGAAATACATCATTCTCAGCAAACTATAAAGGATGAAAACCAAACACAGCATGTTCTCACTCATAGGTGAGAACTGAGACAAAGGTCTGGACTCGGGAAGGGGAACATCACACACTGGGGCCTATCATGGGTCGCAGGGAGGGGAGGAGGGATTGCACCAGGAGTTATACCTGATGTAAATGGCGAGGTTGATTTGTGCAACACACCAACATGGCACAAGTATACATATGACAAACCTGCATTATGCACATGTACCCGATTAAAAATTATAATAATAATAATAATAATAATAATAAATCTCACAAATGTAAAAAAAAACCTGATATCTACAGTGAACTCATTTTGGACAAAGGCGGAAAGAACATACACTGGAGAAAAGACAATCTTTTCAATAAATGGTGTTTACACTTATTTGTGAGATCTAAAACTTAAAACAATTGATCTCATGAAGATAGAGAGTAGAAAGGTGGTTACCAGAAGCAAGGAAAGGTAGTGGTTAGGTGGGAGAGATGTGGGGGTTATTAATGTGTACAAAAAAGAAGCTAGAGTAAATGAGTCAACAATTTAGTTGTACATTTTAGTTAATAATTTAGTTGTACATTTTAAAATAACTATAGTCATTAATTTAGTTGTACATTTTAAAATAACTAAAAGAGTGTAATTCGATTGTAATGCAAAAGATCAACGCTTGAGGGGATGGGTATCTCACTTTTTATGATGTGATTATTTTACATTTCATGACTGTGTCAAAATACCTTATGTATCCCATAAGTACGCACACCTACTATGTACTCAAAAAACTTAAAAATAAAAAGTGTTTAAATAAGTAAATGAACAAAGGACCTGAATGGATATTTATCACTAATGATCAGGAAAACACAAATCAAAACCACACACAGATATTACCTCACTCCTGTTAGGGTGTTACTGGAACAAGTGGGAAATAACATATGTTGACAAGAATTTGTAGAAAAGGGAACCCTTGTACGTCATAGGTGGGAATGTAAATTGGTACAACCATTATGTAAACAGTATGGAGCTTTCCCCAAAAAATCAAAAGACCATATGACCCAGGAAACCCACTTCTGGATATATACGCAAAGGAAATAAAATTACTGTCTTGAAAAGACATTTACCTTTCCATGTTCACTGCAGCTTCATTTACAATAGCCAAGTATGGAAACAACTTATGTGTTCGCCAACAGATGAATGAATAGAGAAAATATGTATATGCACAATAAAATACTATTCAGCCTTTTAAAAAGGAGGAAATCTTGCCATTTTCAACAACATGGATGAAACTGAAAGACCTTACGCTCAGTAAAATAAGCCAGACACAGAAAGACAAGTACTGTATGATTTTACTTATATGTGGAATCTAAAAAAGTTGGACTCATAGAAGCTGAGAGTGGAAAGATGGTTGTCAGGTTTGGAGGCGTGGAGAAAAATAGGTTAGTCAAAGGATGCACACTTTCAGTTAAAAAGTGAAAAGTTATGGAGATATATATCATGGTGAATACTGTTAATAGTAATGTATTCTTGAAATTTGCTAGGACAATAGATCTTCAGCATTCTCATCAAAGAAAGGGTAAATATGTGAGGTGGTTAATAGGTTAATTAGCTTAATTGGAGGAATTGTTTCACAACATAGTTTTCATTATTTATAAATTTTTAGTTTTTGTGGGTACATAGTATGTGTATATATTTATGGGGTACATGAGATGTTTTGATACAGGCATGCAATGCATATCATTGAGAATGGGATGTTTATCTCCTCAAGCATTTATCCTTTGTGTTAAAACATCTTTTTTATTTCATAATGTACAATTATATTATTATTTACTATATTCACCCTGTTGCATTATCAAATATTAGGTCTTATTCATTCTTTTCTATTTTTGTACATATTAACTATCCCCACCTTTCCCCATCAACCCCACTAATCTTCCCAGCTCTTATGACCATCCTTCTACTCTTTATGACCATGAGATCAATGGTTTTGATTTTTACATCCCACAAATAAGGGAGAATATGCAAAGTTTGTCTTTCAGTCTCTGGCTTATTTCTCTAAACATAATGATGTCCATCCATGTAGTTGCAAATGACAAGATCTCATTCTTTTTTATGGCTGAATAGTACCCCACTGTGTGTGTATGTATCACATTTTCTTTATCCATCCATTAGTCAATGGGAACTTAAGTTGGTTCTTTTTTAAAATTTAATATATATAATATATATATATTATTTATATAGCTTTTGGAGTACAAGTGGATTTTTTGTTACATGGATGAATTATATAGTGGTGAATTGTGAGATTTTGGTGCACCCATCACCCATGTAGTGTACATTGTACTTAATGTGTAGTTTTTTTTATCCCTATGCCCCTCCTAACTTCTCCCTTCTGAGTCTCTAAGTCCATTATATCACTCTGTATGCCTTTATGTACTAGTAGCTTAGCTCCAACTTATAAGTGAGAATACATGGTTTTTGGTTAAGTCCTGTGTTATTTCACTTAAAATAATGGCTTTCTGCTCCAACTAAGTTGCTGCAAAGACATTGTTTTGTTCCTTTTTATGGCTGAGTAGTATTCTATGGTGTATTTATACTATATTTTCTTATCCACTCATTAGTTGGTGGGCACTTATGTTGGTTCCACATCTTTGCAATTGTGAATTGTGTTGCAATACATGTCTTTTTCACATAATGACTCTTCTTCCTTTGTGTAAATATACAGTAGTGGGACTGCTGGATCCAATGATAGATCTACTTTTGGCTCTGTAAGGAATCTTCATACTGTTTTTCATAGAAGTTGTACTAATTTAGAGTAAGTGTTCTCTTTTCTGCACATCCACATCAGTATTTATTGTTGTTTGACTTTTTAATAACTTTTATTCTTGCAGCAGTAAGGGTGTATCTCAATGTGGTTTTAATTGGCATTTTTCTGATTATTAGAAATGTTGAGCATTTTTCCATGTGACTGTTGGCCATTTGTATATCTTCTTTTTAGAAATGCCTATTCATGTCATTTGCCCACTTTTAGATGGGATTATTTGGGTTTTATTCTTGCGAATTTGTTTGGGTTCCTTGTAGATTCTAGATATTAGTCCCTTGTAGGATGCATAAATTGCAAATATTTTCTCCCATTATGTGGGTTGTCTGTTTACTCTGGTATTATTATTTTTTAAGTGTGCAGAAACCTTTTAGTTTAATTAGTTCCCATTTATTAATTTTTGTTTTGTTGCACTTGCTTTGAGGATCCCAGTCCTGAATTATTTGCATAAGCTTATGTCTAGAAGAGTTTTTCCAATGTTGTGTTGTGGAATCATTATGGTTTCATGTATTATATTTAAGTCTTTGATCCATCTTGCATTGATTTTTGTATAAGGTGAGAGATGAAATCCAGTTTCGTTCTTCTACATGTGGCTTTCCAGTTTTCCCAGACCCATTTATTAAATAGGGTATCCATTCTCCCATTATATTTTGTATGCCTTGCCAATGATCAGTTGGTTTGCACATATTTGGTTTACTTCTGGATTCTCTCTTCTGGTCCATCTGGTCTATGTACCTACTTTTATAACAGTACCATGCTGTTTTTGTAACTATAGCCTTGTTGTATAATTTTAAGTGCGGCAATACAATGCTCCTTGAATTGTTCTTTTTGCTTAGAATTACTGTGGCTATTTGGGCCCTTTTTATTCCATATAAATTTTAGAACTGCTTTTTCTAATTCAGTAAAAAATGATATTCATATTTTGATGGGAATTCAGTCATATGGTCATTTTCACAATATTGATTCTTCCAATCCATGAACATTGAATATGTCTCCATTTGTTTGTGTTATCTATAATTTCTTTCAGCAGTGTTTTGTAGTTCCTTTTGTAGATATCTGTCACCTCCTTGGTTAAGTATATTCCTAGGGTTTTCTTGCAGCTGCTGTAAAAGGGATCGAATTCTTGATTTAATTCTCAGCATTATTGTTGTTAGTAGATAGCAGTGCTATTCATTTGTGTACATTGATTTTGTAACCTGATACTTTGAATTTTTTCAATCAAATCCAAGAGTCTTTTGGAGCAGTCTTTAGGATTTTCTAGGTATAGAATCATATCATTTGCAATCAGTGATAGTTTGACTTCCTCTTTTTCAATTTTGATGCCCTTCATTTTTTTCTCTTGCCTAATTGCTCTGGCTAGGACTTCCAGAATTATGTTGTATAGCAGTGGTAAAAGTGGGAAAACTTGCCTTATTCCTGTTCTCAGGGGAATGCTTTCAACTTTTCACTATTCAATATGATGTTGGCTGTGTGTTTGTCTTATGTAACTTATTATTTTGAGGTAGGTCTTTTCAGTGCCTAGTTTGTTGAGTGTTTTTATCATAAAGGGAAGCTGAATTTTATGGCATGCTTTTTCTTCATCTGTTGAGATAATGATATGGTTTTTGTGTTTAATTCTGTCCATGTGGGGTATCACATTTATTGATTTGTGTATGTTAAACTGTCCCTGAATCTCTGAGATAAAACCCACTTTATAATGATGTGTTCTTTTTGATGTGCTGTTGGAACAGTTAGTTAGTATTTTGTTGAGGATTTTTGCATCTGCGTTCATCAGGGATATTGGTATATAGTTTTCTTTTCTGTTGTGTCTCCCCCTGGTTTTGGTCTCAGGGTGATACTGGCTTCATAGAATGACTTAGGAAAGATGCTCTTTTTCTCAATCTTTTGGAAAAGTTTCGGTAGGATTGGCATCAATTCTTTTTTGAAAGTCTGATAGAATTCAACTGTGAATCCACCTGGTCCTGGACTTTTTTGTTGGCAATTTTTAATTACTAATTCAGTCTCTCTGCTTGTCCCATTTCTTCTTGATTTAATCTAGGAGGGATGTATGTTTCTAGGCATGTATCCATTTCCTCTAGGTTTTCTAGTTTGTGTATATAAAGGTGTTCATAAAATCTCAAATGATCTTTTATATTTCTGTTGTGCTGGCTGTAATGTCTTCAGTATCATTTCTAGTTGAGTTTATTTGGATCTTCTCTCTTTTTTCTTGGTTAATGTGGCTAATGATCTATCAGTATTTTTCATCTTTTCAAAAAACTAGCTTTTTGTTTTATTGATCTTTTGTATTTTTTGTTTGAATTTTATTAACTTCTGTTCTGATCTCTATTATTTCTTTTCTTCTGCTAGCTTTAGGTTTAGTTTGTTCTTGTCTCTCTTGTACCTTGAGGTGTGATATTAGGTTGTCATTTAGTGTTCTTTCAGATATTTTGAAGTAGGCATTCAACACTATAAACTTTCCTCTTAACACTGCCTTTACTATACCCCAGAGAATTTGATAACTTGTGACATTATTATTGTTCAATTCAAAGAATTATTTAATTTAAATCTTGATTTTATTGTTAAGCCAGAAATCATTCAGGAGCAGATTATTTAATTTCCATGTGCTTGTATAGTTTTCAGTGTTCCTTTTGTAGTAGATTCCTCATTTTATTCTGCTGTAGCCCAAGAAGATACTTTATATAACTTCAAGTTTCTAAAACTTATTGAGACTTGTTTTGTGACCTCTCATATGGTCTATCTTGGAGAATGTTCCATGTGCTGATGAGAAAAATGTATACTCTGCAGTTCTTGAGTCGAAAGTTCTGTAAATATCTAAGTCCATGTGTTCTAGTGCTTTAAATCCATTGTTTCTTTGTTGACTTTCTGTCTTGAAGATCTGTATAGTGCTGTCAGTGGTGTATCAAAGTCTCCCACTGTTATTGTTTTTGTGTCTATCTCATTTCTTAGGTCTAGTAGTAATATTTTATGAATCCAGGGGCTCCAGCATTAGGTGCATATAAATTTAAAATTGTAATATCTTCTTTTTGGATTGATCCTTTTATCATCATGTAATGATCTTTGTATTTTTTACTATTTTTGCTTTAAAGTCTGTTTTATCTGATATAAGAATAGCTACTCTTGCTTGCTTTTGGTTTCCATTTGTATGGAATATCTTTTTCCACCTCTTTTCTTTAAGTTTATATGAATCTTTCCTTGTTAGGTGAGTCTCTTGAAGACAGCAGACGTTTGGTTTATGATTTTGTTTCATTCTACCATTCTGTGTATTTTAAGTGAAGCATATAGGTCATTTGCATTCAATATTAATATTGAGATGTGAGGTACTCTCCTTCATCATGGTCATTGTTACCTATATAGTTTGTTGTTTTCATTATGTTATTTTTTTATAGGCCTTGTGAGTTTTAAGATTTCAGGAGCTTCTATTTTGGTGCATACTGAGCTTTTGTTTCAAGGTTTAGAACTCCTCTTAACATTTCGTGTAGTGCTGGTTTGGTAACAGCAAATTGCCTAAGCATTTGTTTCTCTGAAAATGACTTTATTTCTCCTTTGTTTATGAAACTTAGTTTTGCTGAATACAAAATCCTTGGCTGACATTTATTCTGTTTAAGGAGGCTCAAGATAGGACCCCAATCCCTTTTGGCTTGTAAAGTTTCTGCTGGTAAGTCTCTTGTTAGTCTGATAGGTTTTCCTTTATAGGTTACCAGATGTTTTGTCTTACTTCTCTTAGAATTATTTCCTTCATGCTGGCTTTAGATAGCCTGATGACTTTATGCCTTGGTGAAGACCTTTTTGCAGTGAATTTCCCAGTTCTCTGACCTTCTTGGATTCAGATATCTAAAGGGCTGACTGTTGGGTTAGGGATGCAGATTTTCCCCACTGAGCCCAAAGCACTGCAACTGTGGCTCGGCTGAAAGAAATTTTTGCCAGTGGAAAGACCTGATGCTCAAGGCCTACCATGCAGATTATTTTGTTTCACAGGGTGCTACCTTGATGTGCTGTACTACCCCTTCCCTCAGGAGTGGGAGGCCCTGGTTGCCAGACTACTGTGTTTTTGCTCCTCTGAGTTTAGCCACTCAGTAAAGTTGCCATGCTCCAGGCTGGTTCTGCGGATTATCTGCAAGGGATCTAGTGATTCACCCTATCTTTTAGTCCCTCAGCAGTGGGTGGTAGCACCAGATCTAATAAAGGTGGAAGGGAAATGACATAGACTCTGTGGTATTCCTGGGTTATGATAGCCTTAGCATGTTGGCTTTCTCAAATGCCATCTATTGTAGTAATGAACTGGCCACGTGAACAGACTCAGGACCTTCTGTCTAGCCAGAGTGGTGCAGGCAGTGGTAATAGCTGAGGTCACATAGCGATTTTCTCCTTCCTGGGCACTGTGTTATTCTATCAAGAGATGTTGTAGTAAATTGTGTTGGTTGGCCTCCAGCCAGGACGTGGTGCTAGCAAAAGAGCACCAGGCACAGTAGTAGCAGTGGGATTTTTCTTCCTTTATGTTGCCCAGGGTGGGTACTCTGGTTTTTGAGGCAGTGGGGAGAGCCTGAAAGTTTCTGTCTTTTGTGTTAAGCTACCAGAGCTTGTGGTGGGGCAAAGTGAGGTGGGAACTGGATCAGATGCACTCTCCATGTGCAGTGCAAGCCACAGCCCCTGTGGGTGTTGAGGGGTGGAGGTGGTTCTAATGCCTCTGGGTTGATGATCCAGAGCAGAATGTTGCTGCCTCTGTTGCACAGAAAAGTTCACACAAGGAGTGGGGAGTATCAGCTGGCAGTAAGACCCACAAAGATCCCACACACTTGCTGAGGCAGATCCATTCCTGCAGTATTCCACTGGCAGCAGAAAACTAAGTTCTAGGCAGCCTGCACTCAGAAATTGCAACTGACACAGGTTATAAGCTTTCCCTGCAGAGATAGCAATTATGGGTTTCCGGCCATACCCTTTCTCTCCACTCACAAAACCAGATGCCTGGTCCCCGCCCTCGGGGGCGCACCCCCCTTTTCACTCCCCCCCCCCCCCCCACCAAGCCCTGGCAAAGGGAATTCATCCCCACCTGAGGTTACATTATGAAACCCAATTGGGGGCTTCTTTCAACCTACAACCAATCTCTGAACTATTTGGCTGACTTCCACAAGGTCCCCTGTGAGGAATAATAAAGAGTGGTTTCCCTTGGTGTGCACTGGTGATTGGAAGTGCATGCAAGGGTCTTGCCACCACTGCTCCTACTTTTATGTTCTATGACTCTCCCCAAGTTGGTTTCTGCACTGGGTAGGGTGAAGGCCTTCCCCCATATCCTGAACTTTCAAGCCCCCTAGTGAGGTTGTATATCCCAGAGGCAGTCTCTCCGTCTCATGCTTTGGGGACTCATAGCCTTTCTCCTGACTCACAGTGTAGTCTGCAGCCTGCCAGTTCCTTCAAAAGGTCTGTGGATTCCTTCAGTTTTACCATTTAGTTCCCATGTCACCTCTTGGAAATAAAGAAAATTTACAGTGTGAATCCCTACACAAAATTTTGTTCTAAGTGAGACAAGTAAGCTAGCAATGCCTCTAATCTGCCATCTTGAAAAAAACTGTTTTACACCTTAAATGGATGCGTTTTTTATCAGTCACACTGCCATTAAAAAGTGAGTAAATGTTCATGACTTTAGGTTTAGAAATGGATTCTTAGCTATGACAGCAAAAGGACAAAGAAAAGAAAAATAGATCAATTGGATCTCTACAAAATTAAAAAATATATACACATAAAAGAACACTATCACAAAGTGAAAAGGCAACCCACAGAATGGGAAAAATTATTTGCAAACCATATTTCTAATAAAGATCTAGTACCCAAAATATTTAAAGAATGTTTACAATTCAACAACAAGAAGACAAAGAAAACCAATGATGAAAATAAACAAATGATCTAAACATATATTTCTTTTTTTTTTTTTTTTAGTTGAACAATGACATTTTTATTCCTGTATTTGCATGGTATAATGATTAAGGTGAGCTTAGTCAAGCTTTACCGTATACTCAAGCATCTTTTAGTTGTGTAATTTCCCAGCATATCAATCCCCAGGAAGCTGGAAACCTCAGTTATTTTGGAGTGTGTTCCCTGGTCATTCCTTTTCACTTATGGGCCTCTCATTAGCTTGGTCTCCACTTCTCCTCCAACTTCTGGTTGAAATTATGAGACCACCACAAGGAAATGGAGAAGGTGGAATACAGTGCTTCATCTCATCCAGGATCATCAATAAAGTATCAGGCATATTGGGGGTTTTGTTTTATGTCATTTGTCAAATATTCAGTGTGAATTTTGTGCCAGAAACTAAGTTGGGCTATCTTCACTCTAGGTTGTGAAGTTGTGTTTCAGTAAAAGTGCAAGAAACAAACAAACAAAAAAAATTGAAAACAAAGGATCTTATGTAAGGGAGAATGAGTTCTGTTCATTTATTCTAACAAGTCTGATGGAGTTTTAATTATAAACATACTACTTAACAATACACAGATAAACTTATTGTTGTACATCATGTAAAGTTAATGAAATAATTATAATGAAGGATCTCACTGTGGCAACTGGCAGCTTAATCCTTGTAATTTTTGCAAAGAGAGAGACACTATCAGAGTGTGTGTGTACATGTAATATTATAAAATTTGTCTGGCCCCCGTCTCAAAAAAATATATAAAATATATACATATATGTTTATAATAATACAACTTTAAGTGTATAAAATGATGGTTTTTATATGTCTAAAATTTGGCAAAAATTAATAGGATGACTGAGTTCAATTTTTTTTTTTTTTATATATACTTTAAGTTCCAGGGTACATGTGCATAACGTGCAGGTTTGTTACATATGTATGCTTGTGCCATGTTGCTGTGCTGCACTCATAAACTCGTCAGCACCCATCAACTCGTCATTTACATCAGGTATAACTCCCAATGCAATCCCTCCCCCCTCCCCCTTCCCCATGGTAGGCCCCGGTGTGTGATATTCCCCTTCCCGAGTCCAAGTGATCTCATTGTTCAGTTCCCACCTATGAGTGAGATCATGCGGTGTTTGGTTTTCTGTTCTTGTGATAGTTTGCTAAGAATGATGGTTTCCAGCTGCATCCAATATCATACTGAATGGGCAAAAACTGGAAAAATTCCCTTTGAAAACTGGCACAAGACAGGGATGCCCTCTCTCACCACTCCTATTCAACATAGTGTTGGAAGTTCTGGCTACGGCAATCAGGCAAGAGAAAGAAATAAAGGGTATTCAGTTAGGAAAAGAAGAAGTCAAATTGTCCCTGTTTGCAGATGACATGATTGTATATTTAGAAATCCCATTGTCTCAGCCTCAAATCTCCTTGGGTTGAGCTGGGCAACTCTCAGCAAAGTATCAGAGTACAAAATCAATGTGCAAAATCACAAGCATTCTATACACCAGTAACAGACAAAATGCAGAGAGCTAAATCAGAATGAACTTCCATTCACACACACAGCTTCAAAGAGAATCAAATACTCAGGAATCCAACTACAAGGTATGGAAAGGACCTCTTCAAGGAGAACTACAACCACTGCTCAGTGAAATAAAAGAGAGGACACAAACAAATGGAAGAACATACCATGCCGGATAGGAAGAATCAATATCGTGAAATACATTAATACTGCTCAAGGTAATTTTATAGATTCAATGCCATCCTATCAAGCTACCAAATGAGTTTCTTCACAGAATCTCGTGGAAAAACTGCTTAAAGTTCATATGGAACCAAAAAGAGCCCGCATCTCCAAGACAAATCTCCTAAGTCACAAGAACAAAGCTGGAGGCATCATGCTACCTGGACTTCAAACTATACTACAAGGCTACAACTAAAACAGCATGGTACTGGTACTAAAAACAGAGATATAGGACTACTGGAACAGAACAGAGTCCTCAGAAATAATACCACACATCTACAGCCATCTGATCTTTTGGAAAATACAAACCTGAGAAAACAAGAATGGGAAAAGGATCAGATGCACAATGGTGCTGGGAAAATTGGCTAGCCATAAGTAGAAAGCTGAAACTGGATCCTTTCAATTCTTTTTATACTAGGGCTCAATTCAAGATGGATTAGAGACTTAAATGTTAGACCTAATACCATAAAAATCCAGAGGAAACCTAGGGAAGTAGTACCCATATTCAGGACATAGGCATGGGCAAAGACTTCATGCCCAAAACACCAAAAGCAACGCAGCAAAAGCCAAATTGACAAATGGGATCTCATTAAACTAAAGAGCTTCAGCACAGCAAAAGAAACTACCATCAGAGGAACAAGCAACCTACAGAATGGGAGAGAACATTTTGCAATCTAAATTATCCTGACAAGGCCACATCCAGAACCTTACAAAGAACTCAAAACAAATTGACAAGAAAAACAACAACCCCATCAAAAGTGGGCAAGGATATGAACAGACATTTCAAAAAGAAGATATCTACAGCCAACAGACACATGAAAAATGCTCATCATCACTGGCCATCAGAGGTAAAATGCAATCAAAACTACAATGACATACCATCTCACAGCAGTTTAATGGCGATCATTAAAAAGTCAGGAAACAACAGGTGCTGGAGAGGATGTGGAGAAATAGGAACACATTTACACTGTTGGTGGGATTATAAAATGGTTCCGTCCATTATGAAACAGTATGGCCATTCCTCATGATCTAGAACTAGATAAAATTATATATGACCTGAAGAACCATTATCATATATACCCAAAGATTATAAATCATGCTGCTAGAAAGACACATGCACATATGTTTATTGGCACTATCTGGCTACTAGCAAAGACTTGAATCAACCAAATGTCCATCAGTAGTGACAGACTGATGATTAAGAAAATGGCACATATACACCATGGATTATGCAGCCATAAAAAGATGAGTTTGTGTCCTTTAGTGGGGAGCATGGATGCAGCTAAACATATATTTCTCTAAGGAAGTTATACAAAGAACCAATAAACACATGAAATGATGCTCAACATTATTAGCTATCAGGGAAATGCAAATCAAAACCACATGGTGATACTGCTTCACAACCACCAAATATGAAGTGTTGGTGAGAATGTAGAATAATTAGAACCCTCATACATTGCTACTCAAAATCTAAAATATTGTAGTTGCTATGGAAAGCATTGTGTCATGCTTACTGTGAAACTGTGAAACATAGAACTACCATGTAACTCAGCAATTCTGCTTGTAAATATATTTCCAAAAGAATTGAAAATAGGTATTCAATCAAGTACTTGGACAGAATTTGTACTGTAGTGTTGTATTTTATGGCAGCGCAATTCTCAGTAGTACAAAGTTGAAAACAAACCAAATATGTCCACCAATGATAAATGCATGATAATCCAAATGTGGTATATCCATGTAATAAAATATAATTCAGCCATAAAAGGAATGGCATACTGATACATGCCATTACATAAATGAACTTGGAAAAATTATGTTAAATAAAAGAAGTCATACAAAAAAGGTCACATATTGTACGATTACATTTATATTAAATATTCAGTATAGGTAAGTCCACAGAGACAGAAGGAAAAAGTCATCACCAGGGGTTAGGAGAAGAGCACCAATGGGGAGTGATTGGTTAATGCAAATGGAATTTCCTTTTAGGATGATAACAATGTTTTAGAACTAGATGGAAGTGATAGTTGCACATCGTTACAAATGTACTAAATTTTACACATTAAAGTGGTTAATTTTATGTTATGTTAGCTTCATTTTAAAAGAGAGAGAAACAAAGTCCTTTAAATTGTAAAGAAGGAAGTAAAATTGTCCCTGTTTGCAGACATGATGGTTTAAATAGAAAATCATAAAGATTTCACCAAAAAAATTTTAGAATTTATTTAAAAATTTAGTAATAAGGTTTCAGGACACAAAATCAGTCTACAAATTCAGCAGCATTTCTACACATACACAAAAAAGTAGCTGAAAATAAATCAAGAAAGAAATCCCATTTACAAATAGCTACCAAAAAATAAAATACCTAAGTATAAATTTAACCAAGGAGGTGAAAGATCTCTCTAAGAAAAACTACAGAACACTGATGAAAAAAAATTAAAGAGGAGCAAACCTGAACGTTGTGCACATGTACCCTAGAACTTAAAGTATAATAATAAAAGAAAATAAAAAAAATTAAAGAGGATATAAACAAATGGAAAGACATCCCATGTTCATGGATCACAAGAATTAATATTGTTAAAATGACCATACTACTCAAAGAAATCTAGATTCAAGGTAATGTCAATCAAAATACTAATGATATTTTTTCACAGAAATAGGACAAAAAATCCTAAAAATGTTTGTGGAACCACAAAAGACCCAGAATACAGCCAAAGCAATCCTGAGCAAAAAGAACAAAGCTGGGATTATCACATTATCATGTTTCAAAATGTATTGCAAAGCTATAGTAACAAGCACAGCATGATACTGGCATAAAAATAGACACATAGACCAATGAAAGAGAAGAAATAACCTGGACATTAATATAAGAATCTACAGTCAACTTATGTTTTACAAAAGTGCCAAGAACATTCTTTGGGAAAAGAATAGTCTCTTCAATAAATGGTGCTTTCAAACTAGGTATCCATGTGTAGAAATATAAGACTAGACTCACACCTCTCATCCTATAGAAAAATCAACTCAAAATGAATCAAAGACCTAAATGTAAGACCCAAAACTACAAAACTACTGGAAGAAAACCTAGGGGAAACACTCTAGGATATTGGTCTGGAAAAATACTTTTTTAAGAAGACCACAAAAGCACAGACAACCAAAGTAAAAATAAACAAATGGGATTATATCAAACTGCAAAACTCCTTCATAGCAAAATAAACAATCAACAGAGTGAATATACAACCTACAGAGCGGGAGAAAACATTTGCAAACTATTCATCTGGCATGGGATCAATACCGAGAATATAAAAGACATTCAAACACCTCAACAGCAAAAAACAAAAAAAAAATCTGATTTTAAAATGAGAAAATGATCTGAACATGCATTTCTCAAAAGAAGACATACAAGCGGCCAAGAAATATATTTTAAAAATTGATGATCATTTTTGCTAATGAAGATTAACAGTGATGATAATAATATCACTAATCATTAGAAAAATGCAAATCAAATCCACAATGAGGTATTGTTACATCCCAGTTAGAATTACTATTATCAAAAATACAAAAAATAACAAGTGCTGCCAAAGATGCAGAGAAAAAAACATTTTATTGACTCTTGGTGGGAATGTAAGCTAGTACAGCCACTATGGAGAACAATATGAAGATTCCTCACAAAACTACACATAGAACTACCATATGATTCAGCAATCCCACTACAGGATATTTATCCAAAAGAAAGGAAATGGATATATTGAGGAGATATATACTGCCCTACCCTTGTTTATTGCAGCACTATTTACAATAGCCAAGACATGGATCAAACTAGATGTCCAAAAACAGATGAATGGATAAAGAAAATGTGGTGTTTATACACAGTGGAATAATATTTTGCCATGAAAAGAATGAAATCCTGTTATTTATGGCAGTATGAATGGAATTAGAGGGCATTATGTTAAGTAAAAAAAAGCCAGGAAAAGAAAATCAAACACTGCATGTTTTCACACATATGTGAAAGCTTAAAAAAAAAAAAAGGTTGATTCCAAGTCTTTGCTATGGTGAATAGTGCCGCAATGAACATACGTGTGCATGTGTCTTTATAGCAGCATGATTTATAATCCTTTGGGTATATACCCAGTAATGGGATGGCTGGGTCATATGGTACATCTAGTTCTAGATCCTTGAGGAATGGCCATACTGTTTTCCATAATGGTTGAACTAGTTTACAATCCCACCAACAGTGTAAAAGTGTTCCTATTTCTCCACATCCTCTCCAGCACCTGTTGTTTCCTGACTTTTTAATGATCGCCATTCTAACTTGTGTGAGGTGGTATCTCATTAAAAAAAAAAAAAGGTTGGTCTCAGAGAAGTTAAAAAGTAGACCAAAAGACGCTAGAGGCTAGGAAGAGTAGGGGGAAGGAATGCATAGGAGGAGGTTTTATTAGGAGAAATAAAGTTCGTGTAATCTATAACACCATAGGATGGCTACAGTTAGCAATTATATATATATGATATTCATAATATTATATGTATAATCATTATAATATTATGAATTAATTATGAATATTATGAATTAATATATATATTATTCATTTTGAGTTGATTTTTCTATAGGATGAGAGGTGTGGGTCTAGTCTTATGTTTCTACACATGGATACTTAGTTTGAAAGCACCATTTATTGAAGAGACTATTCTTTTCCCAATGAATGTTCTTGGCACTTTTGTAAAACATAAGTTGACTGTAGATTCTTATATTAATGTCCAGGTTATTTCTTCTCTTTCATTGGTCTATGTGTCTATTTTTATGCCAGTACCATGCTGTGCTTGTTTATATATATATAGATGATATATATATGATAAATGTTTAAGATGATAGATATGTTAATTATTCTTTTCTTATCACCATACATTATATGTATTGAAACATAATTATGTGTCCTGTGAATATGTACAATTGTTACACGTCAACTAAAAATAAAATTAAATAATTTTTTAAATGTTTTAAGTCAGTAGATAAACAAAGTATAGGAGAAACCCAGTCATCCTAAGGACCTCCCTTGAAACCCAAATGTTTCAAGACCATGATTTGGAAACAGTGGGAGGCAGGAGGAAGACCCTTGGGATGCGAGTTTAGAAATCAAAATTTACACTCCACTATTAATTAGCTGCATGAACTGAGGCAAGTTTTGTAGCATCTTTGAGTGTCAGTTTTTGCATTTTCAAAATGGGGAATATCGAGTTTGCTGTCCTTACCAGAAAAAGTTTCAGAAAAGTAACTCACAAGAAGTGTTCTATGAAAGAAGCATACATATGAATGTCCCCAAAAACCAACCCCATGGACTTGTTGTGACAGAAAAATGAGTCAATGAGTGAAAAATTACTTGATGTCAAAGGGCTAGCTGAATAGTCAAATATATACCTGCTCCTTTCATTCTCTCAGAAAGCAATTATTGAGCACTTACTATATGCCAAACAGTGTGCTAGGATAGAGATAAGTAACACACTGTCTCTTGAAGAGCAGTATAATGTAGTGGGAAACACAGGTGAACAGATAATTATAATAGGGTGTGATAATGAGATACGATATGGAATGTGACGGGATGCTATGAGATCACACAAGAGTACCACCTCACTCAGTCTGGAAAGACTTCTGGGGTTAAGTAATAAAAAGTTAGCCAGACAAAATAATAAGTAGGGAAGATCCAATTCAAGAAGGCAACACAAACAATTACACAAACAAAACAGTGTCTGAGGGGTACTTCAAAGAGTTCAGTGTTGCTAAAGCATAAAGAGCAATCCAAGGAGTGGCAAAAAACAAGGCTTCTGAAATAAGTAGAGAAGAATCATGTAAGGCCTTGTGGGCCCTGATAGGAATTTGAGATTTATTTTAAAGGAAATGGGTAGCTGTATTAGTCTGTTTTCACACTGCTATAAAGAACTACCTAAGACTGAGTAATTTATAAGGAAAAGAAGTTTGACTCACAGTTCTGCAAGGCTGGGGAGGCCTCAGGAAATTTACAAACATGGCAGAAGGGGAAGCAAAGCACGTCTTACATGGAAGCAGGAGAGAGAGAGCAAGGGGGGAAGTGCCAAACTTTTAAACCATCAGATCTCATGAGAATTCACTCACTATCATGAGAACAGCATGGGGGAAATCCACCCTCATGATCCAATATCCTCCCACCAGGTTCGCCCCCCCCAACACATGAGGATTACAATTCAACAATTGTGGGTGGGGGACACAGAGCCAAATCATATCAGTAGCCATTGTAGGGCCTTAAGCACCTCACGTAACATAATCAGATTTATATTTTAAAATTATTTTGGCAGTGTGGAGGATGAAGTGTAAGGGGCCCAGATTGGAGACAGGGACATCAGGTAGCAGTTGTTTGGATATGAAGTAATGAGGGCTTGAATTAAGGCAGTAGAAACAAAATTAAGTGGACAGATTTGAAATATATTTATGAGATAAAAAATCAGTAAGACTTGATGATGGATTTGGGTCTAACAGGTAAGGAAAGAAGGTGATTCAAGGATGACTCCATAGTTTCTATGTTAGGTCACTGATAAGTAATGGTGCCACCAAGTAAAACTGAAACACAGGAGTAGAATCATGTTGAAGGGGTAATAGAGTAAGTTCCACCTTGGTCATGTTAGGTTTATGGTACCTGTGATACATCTGAGTGGCAGACAACTTGATATATTAATTTGTAAGTTGGGCATGAGGATGGGATATAGAATCAAGGGTCATCAGAATATAAATGGTAGTTGAAAGTCAGAGAGTTGGTACCTCAAAAGGACATATTACGTGTTTTTTGGAGAATCTGGCAGCTTCAAAATTAAGAATCCTTCATGGCTACTCTTTTATTGTCTTTCATTTAGATTAAATCTCTTGTGAAAGTGAAAGTGATAAGTTTTCAGGAAACAATTGAATGGAGTAAAAAAGACAGCATAACAGATAATAAATAGAAGACTGTTCTAGATACTCAGGGAATATAGGCAAGAAGAAATAAGCTTAAGATCTTCTGGTGAAGCAGATTGCAAAGTCAGTCAGCTATTGAAATAGATATACAAAGCTCCAACTAAGCCATCTATATCTTGGTGTTTGTCAATGTATAACTGTTGCTATCATTGTCTTGACATTGCAAGTTGGCACCAGATGGTGGTTCCTTGAGGGTCATGCCTAGGACTACCAGTGCAGTAGCCTGGGAACTGTTTGGAAATCACTGTGCATGACTTCTCTGCTCCACCTCCAAATGGAGGAAATTTACTTGGCTGATTTTCAGAAACTCTCTAGGAGGAATGTGAAGCAGGTTTCTAATCTTGTTCTGCTTAGACATAAATTAAGATCTTGTTTGTTCAAGATGACTACTACCCAATCCTGCCAGAAACTCCACTGTGCTCTCTAGGGTGCAAAACCTCTATTTATTAGGTTATATTTTTGGCCAGGAGTTCACACTGTGCTTTGTTCTCATTGCTCTGCCACTCCCATGGACTGGCTGCCGAGCAAACCAGACACTGACCCCTGATTCACTCTTCCATCAATTCTATTCATATCTCTTCATTGTCTTTGCATGATATGACCAAGCACCCTAAAGCAAATGCTGAGAGGCTTTTGTCACTCCAGAGTGACAAGCTCCTCCCAGGCCCTGGAGACACATAGGAAATCCAGCTGCAAGGCTTATGCTCCTGTCCCCACCCAACAATGGTACTACAGTTGAAGATACAGAGCTCTGAAATTCTAGCTCTCCTAGAATTCTTTAAGTATCAGCAAGGCTGGCCCAGTTTAAAAGAAGTGCAGGCAACTGCCTACCGGGAATTTTGAGCAGAACCAAAAGGCCTCTCTATCATAAAACATATTCACTCACTCATCTACACCCCAATATTTTGGAGACACTCCTTTTGGTTAAGGAAAATGTGCCTGCAAAAATGCCCCAGAGGAAAATTTATATAGGTGAAAGGGCCTACAAGTCGGCATTAAGTTACCTAGCTTCTAGCCCCAACTAAGATACATGATCTTCGGAAATTCCCTTCCCATTTCTGGGTTTCAGTTTCCTCAATATACCACAGAAGGAGGGAACTAGATAAGTTCATCTCAAAGGCCACTTATGACTAAAACATTCTACATTATTAAGACCCAAATACAAGCTCAAATGTTACTTTGCAGGACTACAAGTATTCATTTATCCATTTGTTAGAATTGACCAGACATGTCTGTAAAAAAGTAGAAATCCAGAGACATGGATTAATTCAAAAGATATCCCAGAGGCATAGAAACCCTTAATGGAAACAAATCCTGACAGGACAATCAGAGATTAGAGAGGTACTCTTCTCCTTTCTGCCATGATTGTCTTATCTCCACTCCAAAACTGACCATCTCAGCGGGAAAAGGTAAAAACTAGCCAGAAGGTAGAGAAGCACATATGGGAAGATGAACAGACCTTCCAAGTTGGAGAAACAAGACCAAATCCTAGAATAGCTGTTTTCTAAAGAGGTCCAGTTTGAGGACTCATATACAGTAGCCCTGGAGTACTGTACCATGGGTGAGCAGAAGCTGACCTTCCCCAAAGGTAGTTGAGGTATGTGTCAGGAGGTCTAGGAAGTCAACCGCTAGGCAGTCTTTTTTCTCAGAGAGAAGGTAAAGGCTATATCCTGAAATCCCAGATACTGTAACCTGATTTCCTCAGGATAACCCAGGGAAGGGTCCTATACAAAATAATGGTACCTAATATTTATTAGCACTTACTATGTGTCAGGTAATATTCTAAGGGATTCAGGTAAATTGAAACAATTAATCCTTATTAAAATCCTATAAGGCAAGTACTATTACTATCCCCATTTTACAGTTGAGGATAGTGAAGCACACAGAGGTTAGTTTGAGGTCACTCAGTCAGGAAAGGATAAGTCCAATACATAAACCCAGGCAGCCTGGCTCCAGACTTCATGAACTTAACCCAACTAAAGGAGGGTAAGTATCCTCTCAAGAGTTACAAATTAGAGCTGGGAAGATCCTTAGGGACCATCAAGGGCCATGTCTTCATTTTATACATGAGGGAATTGAGACTCTGAGAGAGAAAATAATCTGCCTAAGGCTATACGGCGAACAAGTAAGAGCATAATAGAGTCAGAATCAGAGCCTCAGTCTGCTGATTCCCAATCCAGTGCTCTTTCCACTATTGCTTCTGACTGTTTGTTGAGTCTCTTCCTTAAATTGTCTTCCTATCACCTCACTCTGCTGATCACTCCCAAACTCCATCCAACAAGATTGCAGAGGAGCAGCCATCTCTGAGGTACAAGTCATTATCCTCTCTTTCCAAAATATAAATGAGACTAGAACTGGCTCCAATCAAGCATTTTCCAAATGATTAGATCCCTAAATCCCAATATCACCTCTGTGGGGGTTACTGATAGAATGCAAAACCAACATTTTCCATCCATAAAGACATCAACACTCAACCATGCCAAGGCCTCGACCTTCTGAGAAGATGAGTGTTCAGTGATGTATGAGGCCCGCCTCCTGCTCAGACAGATCTGTGGACTCAAATCTGAACTTTTTAAGGGTCATTTGGGGAAACCAATACCGAGCCCAGATGGAAAAATTCTGCCTGATTCATTGAGAAATGATGAGTAGAGCTTATGAAAGTGGAAAATGGAGCCGGACAGTGGGCTCTGGAGGGAGTGAAACTAGCCTGGTTTATAATGACACCAGTGTGTGCTGGCCAGTGGCAAGAAAATGGAAATCCCAGGTCCTACAAAGGCCCAGGCTACTTTTCTGTCAATATTTATGGCTCACTGCCTCAAGATGTTGGATTTCACAAAGCCATCCTCCTGACTCCACATCCTACTCCACCCTTCCAGCGGGTGTGGGAAACAAAAGGTTCAAGTATATATGGGAAGTTCTAATGGCCTCTTGTGGGGCTGAGCCTTCAACCCACATGAGGAACTCTGGCCATTTTCCCAATTCCTTTATGGGCCTCTGAGCTGGGCACATACCCCTGAACCTAGTGAGGCAGGACAGACCTATCTCTCCCTGAGGATGGGAGCTGTGAATCCAAGGACCTTAGGCAGGATTCTTCAAAAAGAGAAAAATCTTTTATAGGCAATATGAAGAGAGTGGTCTCAAAAGGTTAGCTGATGTCTCAGGGCAGTATCAGCGACCCCTTCTATCATGTTTGGACTTTCTACAGCATAGGTTTGGCACAAAACCTTTTTACAATGAAAGAGGAGCAAATGGTTGATTCTGAAGCCACTGTGAGGTAAAATACAAATAATGGTCACCACATTCACTTGCTTGTTTATTCATTTATCCAGAAAACAGTTATTGTGCACCTACTATGTGCAAAATGTCATAGTGAGTAGAAATATACAAAGCCGGAGGTTCGTTTTCCAAAAGCTCACATCCATGAAAGGACATGACCCTTACACATTATCAATATCACTCAGCTGTAGATGGAAAAGGTCTTTAGATGATATAAATGAGAGAATCACAGTCTCCCAATTTGAAGGAACTTAAGAAAGGACCATCTCATCCAACCTCTTCATTGTACAAGTAAAGACACAAACCTAGAGAGAGATAAAGCATTCTCAATAGTTACACAGCCTGGTAATAACAGAGCTGGTTATGTGTATAACCAAGTGGTTATGACCAAGGTCATTTGTGTTTCTTAGAAGATAATTGCCTTTTTTTGCATTCAAAGCAAGTTCTGATTTAAAAGGAAAGCATACCCTCTTAAGGTTGTCAGTATTCCCACGTGGTTATACACATAAATCACTTACCTTGCACTCAGTTTGAGCCTTGCTGAGCTCCCACACATTGTAGATGTACTGGAATTCTTCACTCATGGAGCCTTACAAACACTATATATACCTGGGGTGGCAAGGAATAGTAGATACATATCATGTGTATCTACTCTGCTCATTTGCATGCTCCATTGTCCTGTTGGATTTTTAACACAAGTTCAAAGATGAAATTATTAAGAATTTCAAAAAAGTGACAACAGAGCATTAAACCAAGCACAATGCCCTTCTGTGCATGGGGCCCTGTATGATCCACAGGTCAAACACCTTTGAAAATTATCCTACATATAGCAAAATATAAAGAATTTTATAGTGAACACCAATATACCCACCACCTAGATTCTATTTTTTTTTTTTTTTTCCTGAAACGGAGTCTCACTGTCACCTAGGCTGGAGTGCAGTGGCATGGTCTTGGCTTACAGCAACCTCCACCTCCTGGATTCAAGCAATTCTCCCTGCCTCAGCCTCCTGAGTAACTGGGATTACAGGCACCTGTCACCACGCCCAGCTAATTTTTGTATTTTTTTGTAGAGACGGGATTTTGCCATGTTGGCCGGGCTGGTCTGGAGCTCCTGCCCTCAGGAGATCTGCCCACCTCAAACTACCAAAGTGCTGGGATTACAGGCATAAGCCACCATGCCCAGCCTACCCACCACCTAGATTCTACTACATTTGCTTCATCATATATCTATCCACTTCTCTATTCATTCTTTAAAATATTTTATTTTCTGTTGCACTTCAAAGAAAGTAACAGACATTAGTACACTTCACCAACAAACACTTCTCCATACATGTCATTAACTAGAGTTTAATGTATGTTTACAGTTTTTTGAGGTAAATGTACATACATTTACATCACAAACATTAAGGGAACATTTGCTAAACTCTGACAGATGCATTTACCTATGTAGCCCAAGCACCTATCGAGACCTACAACCTTATCATCATCACAGAAATCTCCCCTTTCCAGTCAATCCTGACTGGTCCATCACCCTCAGAGGCAACCACAAAAACAGATAGCAATTTGATCAGTGAGGATTATGACAGATCAAAAGGAAAGAAAAAAATGGCATTTGAGGCTAGCAGATGGAAAAGCTTATTGGAAGTAAACATTTTGTACAATAATGATAGGAGGTAACATTTGTTGAACAGTATTTGTCAGGCACTGATACGGTTTGAATCTGCATCCCTACCAAATCTCATGTCAAGTTGTAATCCCCACTATTGGAGGTGGGGACTGGGGATTGGATCATTGGGGATGGTTTCTCGTGAATGGTTTAGCACCATCTCCCTTGGTACTATACTGGTGAGATCTGCTCATTTAAAAGTGTATAACACCTCCCCCCTTCTCTTATTCGTTCCAGTCATGTAACATGCATGTACACCCTTTACCTTCCACTATAATAGTAAGTTTTCTGAGGCCTCCCCAGAAACCAAGCAGATGCCAGCATCATGCTTCCTGTAGAACCAATTAAACCTCTTTTCACTATAAATTACCCAGTCTCATGTATTTCTTTATAGCAGTGTAACAACAGACTAATACAGAAAATTGGTATCAAGGAGTAGGACATTGCTATAAAGACACCTGAAAATGTGGAGGCAACTTTGGAACTGGGTAACAAGCAGAGGTTGGAAGAGAGTAGAGGGCTCAGAAGAAAACAGAAAGATGAGGAAAAGTTTGGAACTTCTTAGAGACTAGTTGAATAGTCGTTAGCAAAATGCTGATAGTGATATGGACAGAGAAGGCCAGGCTAAAAAGGACTCAGATGAAAATGAGGAACGTATTGTGATCTGGAGCAAGTATCACTTTTGTTATGCCTTAGCAAAATACTTGACTGAATTGTGCCTCTGCCCTAGGAATCTGTGGAACTTAGAACTTGAGAGTGATGATTTAGGGTATTTGGAGGAAGAAATTTCTAAGCAACAAAAAGTTCAAGATGTGGCCTGGCTGCTTCTCACAGCCTACCTCATATGTATGAGCAAAGAAATGACCTAAAGTTAAATTTACACTTAAAGGAGAAGTAGAGCAAAAAATTCGGAGGATTTGCAGCCTAGCCATGTAGTAGAAAATAAAAGCCCATTTTCAGGGGAGGAATTCAAGCAGGCTCCAGAAATTTGTATAAGTAAAAAGGAGCCACCTGCCAATAGACAATACAATGGGAAAAAGGCCTCAAAGGCATTTAAGAGACCTTTGTGGCAGCCCTTCCCATCACAGGCCCAGAGGCCTAGGACAATTGAATGGTTTCTTAGGCCAGACCCAGAGCCTGTCTCAAGACACTGCTCCCTGCATCCCAACTGCTCCAACTCTAGTTGTGGCTCAAAGGGAACCAGGTACACCTCATGTCACTGCTTCAGAGGGTGCAAGTCATAAGCCTTGGCTGCTTTCACGTGGCGTTAGGCCTGCAGGTGCATGGAGTGCAAGAGTTGAGGCTTGGAATCCTCCACCTAGATTTCAGAGCATGTATGGAAAATCCCTAGTGTCCAGGCAGAAGCCTACTACAGGGGCAGAGCCATCATGGAGAACCTCTACTAGGGAAGTTCAGAGGGGTTGAAGCACCCACACAGAGTTCCCATTGGGGCACTGCCTAGTGAAGCTATGAGAAGAGAGTCACCATCCTCCAAACTCCAAAATAGTAGATCCACTGACAACTTGCACCCTGCTCCTGAAAAAGCCACAGGCACTCAATTCTAGTCCATGAGAGCAATGGTGGGGGCCATACCCTGCAAAGCCACAAGATCTTGGGAGCCCACCCCTTTCATCAGTGTGCTCTGGATGTGGGACACGGAGTCAAAGGATATTGTTTTGGAGCTTTAAGATTTAATGACGGCCCTGTTGGGTTTCTGACTTGCACAGGGCCTGTAGCCCCTTTCTTTTGGTCGATTTCTTCATTTTGGAATGGAAGTATTTACCCAAACCTGTAACCCCACTGTATCTTGGAAGTAACTAACTGGTTTTTTTTTTACTTTATTTTATTTTCACACTCATAGGTGGAAGGGACTAGCCTTGTCTCAGATGAGACTTTGGGCTTTGAACTTTTGAGTTAATGCCGAAATACGTTAAGATTTTGGGGGACTGTTGAGAAGGGATAATTGTATTTGCAACATGAGAAGGACATGAGATTTGAGTGGGGCAGTGGTGAAAAAATATAGTTTGAATCTGTGTCCTCAGCAAATTTCACGTCAAGTTGTAGGCCCCAATATCAGAGATGAAACCTCGTGGGACATAATTGGATCATGGGGGTGGGTTTCTCATGAATGGTTTAGCATCATCTCTCAGTACTGTTCTCACAACAGTGAGTGAGTTCTCATGAGATCTAATTATTTAAAATTGTGTAGCACCTCCACCCTCTCTCTTGCTTGCTCCTACTCTGGCTATGTGATGTGGGTGCTTTCCTATTACCCTCTGTCATGACTGTAACTTTCCCAGAAGCTGAGCAGATGCCAGTATCAGGATTCCTGTACAGCCTGAGTAACCATGAGCCAATTGTACCTCTTTTCTCTATAAATTATCCAATTTTAGCTATTGATAGCAGTGTAAGAATGGACTAATACAGGCACTGTGCTGCTTATATAAAGTAACTCAATTTTTTATCTTTATTACAACACTATAAATAAACACTATTAGTATCACATATGACAAATGAGAAAACTGAGTCACCACGAGGCAGTACCAGGATTTGAATACAGATCGTATGGAAAATGAGAAAGAAATGTGAGCCCTGATCTGTGAGGATCTTGAATAACAGAGTAAAGAACTTCAACTCTATCCTTCAGGTCGTGGGAAATATTCAAAGATTTTGTAAATATAGAACACTGTAAAAAAGCAGTATTCATAAGCAAAAAAAAAACGAACTTCATTCTAAACTTGATACCTTATACAAAAAATAAACTCAAATTGGATCACACATTTAAATGTAAAATGTGGAACTATAAAACTTTTAGGAGATAACACAAGAGAAAGTATTCAGGACCTAGGGCTTTGCAAAGTGTTCTTGGATATGACACCAAAAGCATCAGCCATTAAATACACCGTTAAACTCTATTTCATCAAAATTTAAAACTTTCTGTGAATGATCCTATTAAGAAAATGAGAAGAAAAACCATATACTGGAGAAAATATTTGCAAACCACATATCTGGCAAAGGACCTGCATCCAGCATATATAAAGAAATTTCAAAACTCAACAGTAAAAAGTAATAATAATTCTATTATAATATGGGCAAAGAACATCAAGAGACACTTCACAAACATCACTAGCCATAAGACAAATGCGAATTGAAACCACAGTGAGATATCACTTCACACCTATCAGAGTGGCTAAAATAAAAAATAATGACCACATCAACTGTTGGCAAAAATGTGGAGAAACTGAGTCCTTCAGACATCCTTTGGAGCAAGTAAAATTGTGCAGCCTCTCTGGAAAATACTTTGATAGTTTAAATATGTAACTACCATTTAACTGAGCAATCACATTTCTGGATAATTATTCTAGAGAGAGGTAACCTGTTTTTCACAAAAGCCCAAGCAAAAATGTTCATAGAAGCTGTACTTGTAATAGCCAAAAGCAGGAAACAACCTAAACATCCTTCAGTGTTTGAACGGATAAGCAAACCGTGGTACATCCATACCATGAAATATTACTTAGCAGTGAAAATTAACAAACTAATACATGCAACAACTTGAATGGATCCCAAAGGCATAATACTGAGTGAAAAAAAAAGGAAACCTCAAAAAGTCATATACTGTAGGATTACATTTGTATAACATTCTTTTTTAAAAAATACATATACTCAGGGGGTACATGTGCATGCTTGCTAAGGGTATATGGTGTGAAGCTTATGTTTGGGCTTCTAATGATCCCATCACCTGTATAGTGAAAATAGTGTCCAATAGGAAGTGTTTAGTCCCTCCCCTCCTCATTCAATCCCTTCCCCCTTTTGGAATACCCAGTGCCTATTGATTCCATCATTATGTCCAGGTGTGCCCAACTTTTAGCTCCCACTTAGAAGTGAGAATAT
This sequence comes from Papio anubis, assembly GCF_008728515.1. Classification (NCBI taxonomy): domain Eukaryota; kingdom Metazoa; phylum Chordata; class Mammalia; order Primates; family Cercopithecidae; genus Papio; species Papio anubis. Next base: position 76,232,806 of record NC_044996.1, on the reverse strand, counting down.
TTGATATTTGGTATTCTCTTTATGCAATAACTCACTTAGAATGATGGCCACCACCTGCATCCATGTTGCTGCAAAGGACATAATCTCTTTCTTTTTTATGGCTGCACAGTATTCCACGGTGTATATGTACCACATTTACTTTATCCAATACAGCACTGAGGAACACCTAGGTTGATTCCATGTTTTTGTTACTGTGAACTGTGCTGTAATAAACATAAGAGCGCAGGTGTCTTTTAAAATTTTCCTTTCAATATATACACAGTAATAGGTTTCCTGGGTCTGTTGGTGGTTATATTTTTTGATCTTTGATAAATCTTCAAACTGCTTTCCACAGTGGCTGAATTAATTAATTATAAAAACAGTGTATAAGCCTATTTTCTCTGCAGCCTCGTAAACATCTGTCATGCTTTGACTTTTTAATAATAGTCATTCAACTAGTATGAGATGGTATCTCACTGTGGTTTTGAGTTGCATTTCTCTAATGATAAGTTATACTGAGATTTTTAAAATTATTTTTTACTATACTTTAAGTTCTGGGATACATGTACAGAATATGCAGGTTTTTTGCATAGGTATACACGTGACATGGTGGCTTGCTGGACCCATCAACCTGTCATCTACATGAGGTATTTCTCCTAATGCAATCTGTCCCCTAGCCTCCCATTCCCTGAAAAGCCCCAGTGTGTAATGTTCCCCTGCCTGTGTCCATGTGTTCTCATTGTTCAACTCCCACTTATGAACAAGAACATGTGCTATTTGGTTTTCTGTTCTTGTGTTAGTTTGCTGAGAATGATGGTTTCCAGCTTCATCCATGTCCCTACAAAAAAACATGAACTCTTCCTTTTTTATGGCTGCATAGTATTGCATAGTAATGCATGGTGTATATGTGCCACATTTTCTTTATCAAGTCTATCGTTGATGGGCATTTGGGTTCATTCCAAGTCTTTGCTATTGTGAATAGTGCCGCAATAAACATATGTGTGCATGTGTCTTTATAGTAGAATGATTTATAATCCTTTGGGTATATACCCAGTAATGGGATTGCTGGATCAAATGGCATTTCTAATTCTAGAACCTTAAGGAATGGCCACATTGTCTTCCACAATGGTTGAACTAATTTACAACCCCACCAACAGTGTAAAAGTGTTCCTATTTCTCCACATTCTCTCCAGCATCTGTTGTTTCCTGACTTTTTAATGATCGTCATTCTAACTGGTGTCAGATGTTATCTTATTGTGGTTTTGTTTTGCATTTCTCTAATGACCAGTGATGACGAGCATTTTTTCATATGTCTCTTGTCTGCATAAATGTCTTCTTTTGAGAATTGCCTGTTCATATCCTTCACCCACTTTTTAATGAAGTTGTTTGGTTTTTCTTGTAAATTTGTTTACATTTTTTATAGATTCTGGATATTAGCCCTTTGTCAGATGAGTAGATTGCAAAAATTTTCTCCCATTCTGTAGGTTGCCTGTTCACTCTCATGATAGTTTCTTTTGCTGTGCAGAAGCTCTTTAGTGTAATTAGATCCCATTTGTCTATTTTGGTTTTTGTTGCCATTGCGTTTGGTGTTTTAGTCACAAAGTCTTTGTCCATGCCTATGTTCTGAATCGTATTGCCTAAGTTTTCTTCTAGGATTTTTATGGTTTTAGGTCTTACATTTAAGTCTATAATTAATTTTGAGTTAATTTTTGTATAAGGTGTAAGAAAGGCGTCCAGTTTCAGTTGTCTGCATATGGCTAGCAGTTTTCCCAACAACATTTATTAAATTGGGAATCCTTTCCCCCTTTCTTGTTTTTGTCAGGTTTCTCAAAGATCAGATGGTTGTAGATGTGTGGTGCTTTTTCTGAGGGCTCTGTTCTGTTCCATTGGTCTATATATTTGTTTTAGTACCAATACTATGCTGTTTTGGAGCCTTGTAGTATAGTTTGAAGTCAGGTAGCATGATGCCTCCAGCTTTGTTCTTTTTGCTTAGGATTGTCTTGGCTATGTGGGCTCTTTTTTGGTTCCATATGAAATTTAAAGTAGTTTTTTCTAATTCCTTAAAGAAAGACAAAGGTAGCTTAATGGAGATACTATTGAATCTATAAATTACTTTGGGCCATATGGCCACTTTCACAATATTGATTCTTCCTATCCATGAACATGGAATTTTTTCCAATTATTCGTGTCCTCTCTTATTTCCTTGACCAGTGGTTTGTAGTTCTCCTTGAAGAGTTCCTTCAAATCCCTTGTAAGTTGTATTCCTAGGTATTTTATGCTGTTTGTACCAATTGTGAATGGGAGTTCACTCATGATTTGGCTCTATTTATCTATTATTGGTGTATAGCAATCCTTGTGATTTTTGCATATCGATTTTATATCCTGAGACTTTGCTGAAGTTGCTTATCAGTTTAAGGAGATTTGGGGCTGAGATGATGAGGTTTTCTCAATATAGAATCATGTCATCTGCAAACAGATAATTTGACTTCCCCTTTTCCTATTTGAATACCCTTTTTTTTTTTCCTCTTTCCTGATTGGCCTGGCCAGAACTTCCAACACTATGTTGAATAGCAATGGTCAGAAAGGGCATCCTTGTCTTGTGCCAGTTTTCAAAGGGAATGCTTCCAGCTTTTGCCCATTCAGTATGATATTGGCTCTGGGTGTGTCATAAATAACTCTTATTTTTTTGAGATACATTCCATCAATACCTAATTTTTTAGAGTTTTTATCATGAAGATTGTTGAATTTTGTCGAAAGTCTTTTCTGCATCTATTGAGATAATCATGTGGTTTTGTCATTGTTTCTATTTAAGTGATGGATTACATTTATTGATTTATGTATGTTGAATCAGCCTTGCATACCAGGGTTGAAGCCGAGTTGATCGTGGTAGATAAGCTTTTGATGTGCTGCTGGATTCAGTTTGCCAGTATTGTATTGAGGATTTTTGCATGATGTTTATCGGGGATTTCAGGGATATTGGCCCCTGAAATTTCTTTTTGTGTGTCTCGCCAGGTTTCCGGTATCAGATGATGTTGGCCTCATAAAATGAGTTAAAGAGGATTTCCTTTTTCTATTGTTTGGAATGATTTGGTGAAGCTAATGAACCAGCTCTCTTTTGTACCTCTTCAAGCAAAATTCATTGTAATCCATCTGTCCCAACATTTTTGGATGGTGGTATATTAATTACTGCTCAATTTCAAAACTGTTGTTGGTCTCATTGAGGGATTCGAATTTCTTTCTGTTTAGACTTGGGAGAGGTATGTCCAGGAATTTCCGCTTTCCTTAAATTCTCTTCTAGTTTATTTAAGCAGAGGTGTTTATAGTATTCTCTGATGGTAGTTTGTATTTCCGTGATCAGTGGTGATTACCCCTTTTATCATTTTTATTGCACTTTGCTTGGTTCTTCTTTTCTTCTTCTTATTAGTCTGATACTGGTCTATCTATATTTTGTTGAAATTCTTCAAAAACAGCTCCTGGATTCATTTATTTTAGAAGGTTTTTCATGTTTCTATCCCCTTCATTTGCCTGATATTTGTTGTCTTCTAGCTTTGAACTTGTTTCTGAATTTGAATTTGTTCTTCCTTCTCTTCTAGTTCTTTAATTGCAATGTTAGAGTGTTAATTTTAGATCTTTTCCTGGGCTTTCTTGTGGGGCATTTAGTGCTGGCAATTTCCTTTGACTGCTTTTAAATACACGCCCCGACATTCTGGTGTTTTGTGCCTCCATTCTTCATTAATTTCAAAGAACATCTTTATTTCTGCCTTAATTTTGTTATTTATCCAGTAGTCACTGGGAGCAGGTTGTTCAGTTTCCATGTAGTTGTGTGGTTTGAATGAATTTAATCCTGGAGTTCTAAATTGATTGCACTGTGGTCTGAGAGACTGTTTTTATAATAATTTTTGTTTTTAAATTTATTTATTATTATTATAATTTAAGCTGTAAGGTACATGCATAACGCGTGCAGGTTTGTTAAGATATGTATACTTGTGCCATGTTGGTTCATATGCCACCCATCACTGTCATTTACATCAGGTATAACTCCCAATGCAATCCCTCCCCTCCCTCCTCCCCATGATAGCCCGTGTGTGATGTTCCCCTTCCTGAGTCCAAGTGATGTTTTACTCCACCTATGTGGTCAATTTTAGAATAAGTGCAATGTGGTGCTGAGAAGAAAGTATATTCTTTGGATGTGAGGTGAGAGTTTGTAGATGTCTGTTAGGTTCACTTTTGGTCCAGAGCTGAGTTCAAGTCCTGAATATCCTTGGTTAATTTTCTGTCTTGTTGATTTTTCTAATATTAACAGTGGGGTGTTAAACTGTCCCACTTTTTATTGTGTGTAAGCCTAAGTTCATTTGTAGGTCTCATGACTCACTTTATGAATCTGGGTGTTCTGTATTAAGGTGTATATTTCATTTAGAATATTTAGTTCTTCTTGTTGCATTGATCCCTTTACTGTCATTATTATGTAATGGCCTTCTTGCATTTTTGATCTTTGTTATTTAAAGTTTGTTTTATCCTCGAGACTAGATCACATCCCTGCTTTTATTGTTTTCCATTTGCTTGGTAAATATTCCTTCTCCATCCTTTATTTTGAGCTTATGTGCATCTTTTGCACATAAGATGCATTTCCTGAATACAAAAGCACACTGATATTCTTGACTCTTCATCCACCTTACAGTCTGTGTCTTTTTGATTGGGGCATTTAGCCCCATTTCATTTAAAGTTGCCATTATTGATATGTGTGAATTGACACTGTTATTATGATGATGAAGGGTTATTTTGTCGTTAGCGATGCTGTTTTCTTTTATAGGTCAATTGTCTTTAAAATTTGGTATGTTTTGCAGTGGCTGAAATTGCTCCTTTCCATGTTTAGTGCTTCCTTCAGGAGTTTGTATAAGGCAAGCCTGCTGGGTGAGCAAAATCTTTTCAGCATTTGCTTTCTGCCTGTAAAGGATTTTATTTCCTTCACTCTATGAAGCTTAGTTTGCTGATATGAAATTCTGGGTTTAAATTTATTTTCTTACAAATGTTAAATATTGCCATTCTATAATTCCCCCACCTTCTGGTTTGTAGGATTCTGTATGAGAGATCCGCCATTATTCTGAGGTTTCAATTGTTGGCAACATCGATTTCTCTTTGACTGCTCCTCCTCTAACATTTTTCCTTCTATTTCAACCTTGGTGAATCTGAAAATTACGAGTCTTTGGATTGCTCTTCTCGAGAAATATCTTCATGGTGTTCTCTGTGTTTCCTGAATTTGAATGTTGACCTGTCTTGCTAGGTTGAGGAAGTTGTCCTGGATTATATTCTGAAGAGTGTTTTCCAGCTTGGTTCCATTCTCCTCGTCACTTTCAGGTACACCAATCAAATGTAGCTTTGATCTTTTCACATACTCCCATGTTTCTTGGAGGCTTTGTTCATTCCTTTTCTTTCTTTTTTCTCTAACATTGTCTTCTCACTTTATTTCATTAAGTTGAGCTTAAATCTCTGGTATCCTTTCTTCTACCTGATCAATTTGGCTATGGATATTTGTGTATGCTTCATGAAGTTCTTGTGCTGTGTTTTACAGCTCCTTCTGGTCTTTTATATTCTTCTTTAAACTGGTTATTCTAGTTAGCATTTCATCTAACCTTTTTTCAAGGTTCTTAGCTTTCTTGCATTGGGTCAGAATATGCTCCTTTAGCTTGGAGGAGTTTATTACCCACCTTCTGAATCCTACTTCTGTCAACTCATCAAACTCATTCTCCGTCCAGTATTGTTCCCTTGCTAGCAATAAGTTGTGATCTTTTGGAGGAGAAGAGGCATTCTTGTTTTTTGAATTTTTAGCTTTTTTTCACTTATTTCTCACCGTGTTTGTGGATTTATCTACCTTTGGTGTTTGATGTTCGTGACCTTCAGATGGGATTTCTTAGTGTACGTCCTTTTTATTGATGTTGATGATATTCCTCTCTGTTCGTTAGTTTTCCTTCTAACGGGCCCCTCTGCTGCAGGTCTGCTGAAGTTTCCTGGAGGTCTACTCCAGACCTTTCCTGGATATCACCAGCAGAAGCTGCAGAACAGCAAAGATTGCTACCTGTTTCTTCCTCTGGAAGCTTTGTCCCAGAAGGGCACCCGCCAGATGCCAGCCAGAGCTCTCCTATATGAGGTGTCTGTCAGCACTTACTGAGAGGTAGCCCCCAGTCAGGAGACACCAGGGTCAGGGACCCACTTGAGGAGACAGTCTGACCCTTAGCAGAGCTTGAACACTGTGCTAGGAAATCTGCTGCACTCTTCAGAGCCATCAGGTAGGGACAATTAAATCTGCTGAAGCTTCAACCACAGCCACCCCTTTCCCCAGGTGCTTTGTCCTAGGGAGTTGGGGGTTTTATCTATTGGCCTGTGATTGGGGCTGCTTTCTTTTTTTCAGAGATGTCCTGTCCAGAGAGGAGAAATCTAGTGAAGTAGTCTGGCCACAGTGACCTTGCTGAGCTCTGCTGGACTCTGTCCAGTTTGAACTTCCCAGAGGCTTTGTTTACACTGTGAGGGTAAAACCGCCTACTCAAGCCTCAGCAAGGCTGGACACTCCTCCTGCCACAAAGCTCAAGAGTCCTAGGTCGACTGGCTGGAAATTCTTGCTGTCAGCACAGCGGTCTGAGTCAACCTGGGGGCTGAAACCGGGATCTTAGCTTGCTGGGCTCCATGGTGATGGGAACTGCCAAGCCAGATTACTTGGCTCCCTGGTTTCAGCCCCCTTTCCATTTTTTTATATTAGCCACTTCTAGAGCATCTTTTCAGAAGGGTCTGTTTTTCTCCTTTGACCACTTTTTAATGGCATTATTTGTTTTCTCTTGTTGATTTGTGTAAGTATTTTATAGATTCTGAGTATTAATCGTTTTTTTGGATGCATAGTTGGCAAATATTTTCTGAGTATTAATCGTTTTTTTGGATGCATAGTTGGCAAATATTTTCTCCCATTCTGTAGGCTGTCTGTTTACTCTGTTGATAGTTCCTTTTGCTGTGCAGAAGTTCTTTAGGTTAATTAGGTTGCAGAAGCTCTTTAGGTAAATAAGGTTCAACTTCTCAATTTTTGTTTTTGTTGTATTGTTTTTGGGGACTTAGCCAAAAATAATTCTGCCAAGGCTGATTTCAAGAAGAGTATTTACAGGCCAGGTGCAGTGGCTTATGACTGTAATCCCAACAATTTAGGAGGCTGAGGCCAGTGGATTACTTGAGCCCAGAAGTTCAAGACAAGGCTAGGCAACATTGTGAGATCCAGTGTCTATTACAAAAAAAAGTAATAAATAAATAAAAAGAAGGGTATTTCTTAGGTTTATTTCTAGGATTTTTATAGTTTGAGGGTTTACTTTTAAGTCTTTAATCCATGTAGAGTTAATTTTTCTATATGATGAAATGTATAAATTGTTTTATTATTTCACGTGCGGTTAGCTACTTTTCTCCGAACCATTTACTAAATAAGAAATCCTTTCTCCATTGCTTATTTTTGTGTAGTTTGTTGAAGATCAGTTTATTTCTGGGTTCTCTATTCTGTTCCATTGTTCCATGTGTTTATTTTTGTACCAGTACCATGTTGTTTTGGTTACTGTAGTCTTATAGTACAGTTTGAAGTCAGGTAATGTGATACCTCCAATTTTGTTCTTTTGGAATTGCTTTGGCTATTTGTATTCTTTTTTGGTTTCATATTAATTTTAGAATAGTTTTCTCTAATTCTGTGAATAAAAACCATGTGGTCATTTGATAGAAACAGTATTGAGTCTGTAGATTGCTTTGGCTTGTAGAAACATTTTTATGATGTTGAATCTTCCAATGCATGACCGTGAAATGCTTATTTGTTTCTGTAATCTATGACTATTTTCATCAGTGTTTTCTAGTTCTCCTCATAGAGATCTTTCCTCCTTGGTTAGATGTATTCCTAGGTATTTGTGTGTGTGTGTGTGTGTGTGTGTGTGACTGTTATAAAGGAAATAGCATTTTTTATTTGGCCCTCAGCTTGAACATTATTGGTGTATAGAATTGCTACTGTACATTGATTCTGGATCCTAAAACTTTATTTAAGTGGCTTATCATGTCTAGGATCCTTTTGGTGGAAACTGTAGAGTTTTCTAGGTATAGAATTATATCATCAGCAAAAAGAGATAATTTAACTTCTTTTCCAATTTGGATACCCTCTATTTTTTCTTCTTGCCTGATTCCTCTGACTAAGAATTTCAGTACCATGTTGAATAGCACTGGTGAGAGTGAAAATTCTTACCTTGTTCTAGTTCTTAGAGGTATCATTCTACTTTTTGCCCATTCAGTATGATGTTGGCTGTGGGTTTGTAACAGATGGCTCTTATGATTTTGAAGTATGTTCCTTTGATGCCTAATATGTTCACCATTTTTATCATGAAGGGATATTTGATTTTATTTAATGCTTTTTCTGCATCTATTAAAATGAAGTCAGATAACATGATTCTTCCAGCTTTGTTCTTGCTTTGGATTGCCTTGGCTATTCAGGTGATTTACTAATTCCATATAAATCTTAAAATAATTTTTTCTAGGTCTGTAAAGAATGTCGTTGGTAGTTTGATAGGAATAGCATTGAATGTGTACATTGCTTTGGGCAGTGTAGCAATTTAATAAATTTTATTCTTCCTATCCATGATCATGGGATATTTTTCCATTTGTTTGTGTCTTCTCTAATTTCCTTGACCAGTGCTTTGTAATTATCATTATAGAGATCTTTGACTTCCCTGGTTAGCTGATTCCTGGGTATTTTATTCCGTTTGTGGCAATTTTGAATGAGATTGCCGTTCTGATTGGATCTCAGTTTAGCTGTTGTTGGTGTATGGAAATGCTGTGATATTTGTACATGAATTTTGTATCCTGCAACTTTGCTGTAATTGTTTCATCAGTTGAAGGAACTTTGGGGCCAAGACTATGGGGTCTTCTAGCTATAAAATTACGTCATCTGTAAACAAAGATAGTTTGACTTCCTCTCTTCCTATTTGGACGCCCTTTATTTCTATCTCTTGCCTGATTGCTCTGGCTAGGACTTTCAATACTATGTTGAATAGAAATGGTGAGAGAGAGCATTCTTGTCTTGAGCTGATTTTCAGGGGAAATAATTTCAGCTTTTGCCCGCTCACAATAATGTTGGCTATGGGTTTGTCAAAATAGTAAGGCGACTCTATTTGTACTGCTATAATAGTAGGAATATAAATTTGCTGTAGTAATATAAATTTATTTGTGCTGTTATTGTAGTAGTAATATAAATTTAAATTTATAAAATTTGTTTATTATTTATTGTTCATTTTATATTTATATTTATTTTATATTTATTATTTACCAGATTAATTAATAAGTTTAATACATACTTTAATAAATTATTTAAATATGTTACATATGTTAAATAAATTTAAATATAAAATTAAAATAGTACGATGACTATTTTGTGCTGCTGAATTTGGTTTGTCAGTATTTTGTTGAGGATTTTTGCATCAATGTTCATCAAGGGTATTGGCCTGAAGTTTTCTTGGCATTGTGTCTCTGCCAGACTTTAAAATAAAGATAATGCTGGCCCCATAGAATGAGTTTAAGAGAAGTCCTTCCTTCTCAATTTTTGGGAATAGTTTCTGTAGAAATGGTACAAGCTCTTCTTTCACATCTCGTAGAGTTTGGCTGGGAATCCATTGGGACCTGGACTTTCCTAAGTTGGTAGGCTATTTATTGCTGATTCAATTTTGGAGTTCATCACTGGTCAGTTCAGGGAATCAATTTCTTCCTGGTTCAGTATTGGGAGGGTGTATGTGTACATGAATTTATCCATCTCTTCTAGGTTTTCTAGTTTGTGTGAATAGAGGTGTTCGTAGTAGTTTCTGATTATTGTTTTCTTCTGTGGAGTCAGTGGTAACATTCCCTTCATCATTTCTGATTGTATTTTTTTGGATCTTCTCTCTTTTCTCCTTAATCAGTCTGGCTAGTAGCCTACTCTATTAATAAATAAACAACCAATTCCTTAATTCATTCATATTTGAATGGTTTTTTGTGTGTCAATTTCCTTCAGTTCAGCTTTAATTTTTGTTATTTCTCATATTCTGCTAAATTTGAGGTTGATTTGCTCCTGTTGCTCTGATTATTTTACTTCTGAAGTAAGCTTGTTAATTTGAGATCTTTGTAATTTTGTGGCATGGGCATTTAGTACCATAAATTTCCCTCTGAACACTGTCCTTGCTGTGTCCTAGAGATTGTGGTATATTGTATCTTTGTTTTTACTACTTTCTAAGAACTTCTTGAGTACTGCCTTAATTTTATTCTTTATGCAAAAGTCATTCAGAAGAAGGTTGTGCAATTTACATGCAACTGTATGGTTTTGAGCAATTTTCTTAGTCCCCATTTCCAATTTTATTGTGCAGTTGTCAGACAGAGTAGTTGTTATGACTTCAGGTTTTTTTGTTGTTGCTGTTGTTTTTATACTTTAAGTTCTGGGTTACATGTGCAGAACATGCAGTTTCATTACATAGGTATGCACGTGCCATGGTGGTTTGCTGCACCCATCAACCCATCACCTACATTAGGTATTTCTCCTAATGTTATCCCTCCCATAGCCCACCACCCCAACAGGCCCCAGTGTGTGATTATTCCCTCCTTGTGTCCCTGTGTTCTTTTTATTCAACTCCCACTTATGAGTGAGAACATGTGGTGTTTGGTTTTCCGCTCTTGTGATAGTTTGCTGAGAACGATGGTTTCCAGCTTCATCCATGTCCCTGCAAAGGACATGAAATCATTCTTTTTTATGGCTACATAGTATTCCATGGTGTATATGTGCCACATTTTCTTTATCCAATCTATCATTGATGGTCATTTGGGTTGGTTCCAAGTCTTTGCTATTGTGAATAGTGCCGCAATAAACATACATGTGCATGTGTCTTTATTGTAGAATGATTATAATCTTTTGGGTAAATGCCCAGTAATGGGATTGCTGGGTCAAATGGTATTTCTACTTCTGGATCCTTGAGGAATCATCACACTCTCTTCCACAATGGTTGAACTAATTTACACTCCCACCAACAGTGTAAAAGCATTCCTATTTTTCCACAAGCGTTCCTATTTTTCGACAACCTCTCCAGCATCTGTTCTTTCCTGACTTTTTTTTTTTTTTAATACTTTAAGATCTAGGGTACATGTGCACAACGTGCAGGTTTGTTGCATAGGTATACTTGTGCCATGTTGGTTTGCTGCACCCAATAACTCGTCATTTACATTAGGTATTTCTCCGAATTCTATTCCTCCCTGATAACCTCACCCCATGACAAGCCCCAGTGTGTGATGTTCCCCTTCCTGTGTCCAAGTGTTCTCAATGTTCAATTCCCACCTATGAGTGAGAACATGTGGTGTTTTGTTTTCTGTTCTTTTGATAGTTTGCTGAGAATGATGGTTTCCAGCTTCATCCATGTCCTTACAAAAAACATGAACTCATTCTTTTTTATGGCTGCATAGTATTCCATGTTGTATATGTGCCACATTTTCTTAATCCAGTCTATCAATGATGGCCATTTGGGTTGGTTCCAAGTCTTTGCTATTGTGAATAGTGCCACAATAACCATGTGTGTGCATGTGTCTTTACAGTAGAATGATTTATAATCCTTTGGGTATATACCTAGTAATGGGATTGCTGGGCCAAATGGTATTTCTAGTTCTAGATCCTTCAGGAATCGCCACACTGCCTTCCACAATGGTTGAATTAGTTTACACTTTCACCAACAGTGTAAAAGCGTTCCTATTTCTCCACATCCTCTCCAGCATCTGTTGTTTCCTGACTTTTTAATGATCGCCATTCTAACTTGTGTGAGATAGCATCTCATTGTGGTTTTGTTTTGCATTTCTCTAATGACCAGTGAGGATCAGCATTTTTTCATATGTCTGTTGCATAAAAGTCTTCTTTTGAAAAAATGTCTGTTCATCTCCTTTGCCCACTTTTTTATGGGATTGTTTGATTTTTTGTGTGTGCTTTTTGTTGTTGTTGTTTTTTGTTTGTTTTTTGTTTTTTTGTAAATTTGCTTAAGTTCTTTGTAGATTCTGGATATTAGCCCTTTCTCAGATGGGTAGATTGCAAACATTTTCTTCCATTCTGTAGGTTGCCTGTTAACTCTGATGGTAGTTATTTTGCTGTGCAGAAGTTCTTTAGTTTAATTAGATCCCATTTGTCAATTTTGGCTTTTGTTGCCATTGCTTTTGGTGTTTTAGTCATGAAGTCCTCACCCATGCCTATGTCCTGAATGGTATTGCCTAGGTTTTCTTCTAGTGTTTTTATGGTTTTAGGTCTGACATTTAAGTCTTTAATTCATCTTGAGTTAATTTTTGTGTAAGGTGTTTGGAAGGGATCCAGTTTCAGCTTTCTACATATGGCTAGCCAGTTTTCCCAGTACTCTTTATTAAATAGGGAATCCTTTCCTCATTTCTTGTTTGTGTCAGGTTTGTCAAAGATCAGATGGCTGTAGATGTGTGGTATTATTTCTGAGGGCTCCATTCTGTTCCATTGGTCTATATCTCCGTTTGGGTACCAGTACCATGCTGTTTTGCTTACTGTAGCCTTGTAGTACAGTTTGATGTCAGGTAGCATGATGCCCCCAGATTTGTTCTTTTTGCCCAGGATTGTCTTGGCAATTCAGGCTCTTTTTTGGTTCTACATGAACTTCAAAGTAGTTTTTTCCAATTCTGTGAAGAAAGTTATTGGTAGCTTGATGGGCATGGCATTGAATCTATAAATTACTTTGGACAGTATGGCCATTTTCACAATGATTCTTTCTATCCGTGAGCATGGAATCTTTTTCCATTTGTTTGTGTCCTCTCTTATTTCCTTGAGCAGTGGTTTGTAGTTCTCCTTGAAGAGGTCCTTCACATCCCTTGACAGCTGTATTCCTAGGTATTCTATTCTCTTTGAAGCAATTGTGAATGGGATTTCACTCATCATTTGATGCTCTGTTTGTCTGTTATTGGTGTATAAGAATTCTTGTGAGTTTCGCACATTAGTTTTGTATCCTGAGACTTTGCTGAAGTTGCTTATCAGCTAAAGGAAATTTTGGGCCAAGATTATGGTGTTTTCTAAATATACAATCATGTCATCTGCAAACAGAAACAATTTGACTTCCTGTCTTCCTATTTGAATACTCTTTATTGCTTTCTCTTGCCTGATTGCCCTGGCCACAGCTTGCAATACTATGTTGAATGGCAGTGGTCAGAGAGAGCATCCTTGTCTTGTGCCTGTTTTCAGAGTGAATGCTTCCAGTTTTCACCCATTCAATATGATATTGGCTGCGGGTTTGGACTGTTTTTGGTTGGTAGGATATTAATTATTGCCTCAAATTCAGAACCTGTTATTGGTCTATACAGACATTCAACTTCTTCCTGGTTTAGTCTTGGGAGGGTGCATGTGTCCAAGAATTTGTCCATTTCTTCTAGGTTTTCTAGTTTACTTGCATAGAGGCATTTATAGTATTCTTTGATGGTAGTTTGCATTTCTGTGGGATCGGTGGTGATACCCCCTTTATCATTTTTTATTGTGTCTATTTGATTCTTCTCTCTTTTCTTCTTTATTAGTCTAGCTAGCGGTCTATCGATTTTGTTGATCTTTTCAAAAAACCAGCTCCTGTATTCATTGATTTTTTGGAGGGTTTTTTGTATCTCTATCTCCTTCAGTTCTGCTCTGATCTTAGTTATTTCTTGCCTTCTACTAGCTTTTGAATGTGTTTCCTCTTGTTTCTCTAGTTATTTTAATTGTGTTGTTAGGGTGTCGATTTTAGATCTCTCTTTCTTTCTCTTGTCGGCATTTATTACTATAAACTTCCCTCTACACACTGCTTTAAATGTGTCCCAGAGATTCTGGTACACTGTGTCTTTGTTCTCATTGGTTTCAAAGAACATCTTTATATCTGTCTTTATTTCATTTATTATGCATTATTCATTCAGGAGCAGGTTGTTCAGTTTCCATTTAGTTGTGTGGTTTTGAGTGAGATTCTTAATTCTGAGTTCTAGTTTGATTGCACTGTGGTCTGGTTTGTTGTGATTTCTGTTCTTTTACATTTGCTCGGAAGTGTCTTACTTCCAATTATGTGGTCAATTTTAGAATAAGTGCAATGTGGTATTGAGAAGAATGTATATTCTGTTGATTTCGGGTGGAGAGTTCCATAGATGTCTATTAGGTCCACTTGGTTCAGAGCTGAGTTCAACTCCTGGATATCCTTGTTAATTTTCTGTCTCATTGATCTAATATTGACAATGTGGTGTCAACATCTCCCATTATTATTCTGTAGGAGTCTAAGTCTCCTTGTAGGTCTCTAAGAACTTGCTTTATGAATCTGGGTGCTCCTGTATTGGGTGAGTATTTGTTTAGCATAGTTAGCTCTTCTTGTTGAATTGATCTCTTTACCATTATGTAATAACCTTCTTTGTCTCTGTTGGTCTTTGTTGGTTTAAAGTGCGTTTTAACAGAGACCAAGATTGCAAAATCCCCTGCTTTTTTTTTTTTCTTTCCATTTGCTTGGTAAGTCTTCCTCCATCCCTTTATTTTGAGCCTATGTGTGTCTTTGCACATGGGATGGGTCTCCTGAATATAGCACACCGATGGGTCTTGACTGTTTATCCAATTTGCCAGTCTTTATGTTTTAATTGGGGCATTTAGCCTATCTACATTTAAGGTTAATATTTTTTATGTGTGAATTTGATGCTGTCACTATAATGCAAGCTGTTTATTTCGCCCATTAATTGATGCAGTTTCTTCATAGTGTCAATGGTCTTTACAATTTGGCATGTTTTGCAGTGACTGATATTGTTGTTCCTATCCATGTTTAGTGCTTTCTTCAGGAGCTCTTGAAAAGCAGGCCTGGTGGTGACAAAATCTCTCGCATTTGTTGTGTGTAAAGGATTTTATTTTCCTTCACTTATGAAGCTTAGTTTGACTGGATATTAAATTCTGGGTGGAAAATTCTTTTCTTTAAGAATGTTGAATATTGGCCCCCACTCTCTTCTGGCTTTCTGCAGACAGATCCACTGTTAGTCTGATGGGCTTCCCTTTGTGGGTAACATGACCTTTCACTCTGGCTGCCCTTGAAATTTTTTCCTTCACTTCAACCTTGGAAAATCTGACAGCTATATGTCTTGGGCTTGCTCTTCTTGAGGAGTATCTTTGTGGCGTTCTCTGTATTTCTTGAATTTGAATGTTGGCCTGCCTTGCTAGATTGTGGAAGTTCTCCTGGATAATAGCCTAAAGAGTGTTTTCTAACTCGGTTCCTTTCTCCCCGTCACTTTCAGATACACCAGTCAAATGTAGATTTGGTCTTCTCACATATCCCATATTTCTTGGATGCTTTGTTCATTTCTTTTCACTCTTTTTTCTCTGATCTTGTCTCAGTTTGTTGGTTGTTTTTTTTTTTTTAATTTTCTGCGGAGTTTTCTTATGATCAATTATGTGATCGATTTTAGAGTATGTGCCATGTGGCAATAAGAAGAATGTATATTTTGTTGTGTTTGAGTTGAGAATTCTGCAGATGTCTATCAGGTCCATTTGATCTAGTGCTGAGTTTAGGTCCTGAATGTCTTTGTTAATTTTGCACCTCTGTGATATAATGCTGTCAGTGGTGTACTGAAGCCTCCAATGTGGGAGTTTCTCTTGCAAGGTCTGTAAGAACTTGCTTTATAAATCTGGGTGCTCCTCTGTTGGGTGCATACATATTTAGAATAGTCAGCTTTTCTCATTGAATCGAACCTTTTACTATTATGTAATGCCATTTTTGTCTGCTAAAAATCTTTTTAGATTTAAAGTATGTTTTGTCTGAAATTAGGTTTGCAACCCCTGCTTTTTCTGTTTTCCTTTTTCTTGGTAGATTTTTCTCCATCTCTTTGAGTGTCTGTCTGCCAATGCATGTGAGATGTGTGTGTTGAAAACAGCATACTAATGGGTCTTCGTTTATTATCTAGTTTGTCACTCTACATCTTTAATTGGAGCATTTAGCTGACTTACACTCAAGGTTAGTCTTGAAGTGTGTGGATTTGATCCTATTATTGTGCTACAAGCTGTTTATTATGTTGACTTGTTTGTGTTGTCGCCTTACAGTGACTCTGGCCTGTGTTTTTAAGTGTGTTTTTGTATTAGCTAGCATTGATTGGTCTTTTGTTTCTATATTTAGTACTTCTTTCAAGATCTCTTGTAAGGCACATCTCGTGGTAATGATGTCTCTCAACATTTGCTTATCTGAAAATAATCTTAGTTCTCTTTCACTTAGGAAGCTTAATTTAGCTGGATATCAAATCATTGGTTGAAGATCTTTTTTCTTTAAGAATGTTGAATATGGGTCCCCAATTTCTTCTGGCTTGCAAGGTTTCAGCTGAGTGTTCTGCTATTAGCCTGACAGGAATCCCTTTGTAGGTGACCTGCCCTTTCTTTCTAGCTGCCTTTAACATTCTTTCTTTCATTTCAATCCTGGAAAATCCAACAATTAGGTTTCTTGGGGATAATCTTCTTGTGTAGAATCTTGCAGGAGTTATCTGTATTTCCTGAATTTGACTGTAGGCCTCTCTGTCAAGGATAGGAAAGTTTTCATGCATGATATTCTGAAATATATCTTCCAAGTTTGCTTTCCCCTTCTTCTATTCAGGGATGCCAATGATTCATACATTTGGTCTCCTTTCATAATCCCACACTTCACTTCTTGGATGTTTTGTTCATTCCTTTTTATTTTTCTTTTTTTTTTTTTTTTTTGTCTATCCTATTCAGATAACCAGTCTTCAAGTTTTGAGGTTCTTTCCTCTGCTTGGCTTATTCTTCTGTTAATATTTGTGACTGCATTGTGAAATCTTGTGTTATTCAGCTCTGTCAGACCCATTAGACTCTTTTATACTAGCTATTTTATCCTTCAGCTCCTGTATCACTTTACTGTGATTCTTATTTTCCTTGGATTGGGTTTTGCCATCCTCCTGAATCTCAATGACCTTTCTACTTGTCCATATTTTGAATTGTTTCTATCATTCCAGCCAGTTTGGCCTGATTAAGAACTCTTGTTGAAGAATGGTGCAGTCATTTGAAGGACATATGACACTCTGGCCATTTCAGTTACCAAAGTTCTTGCGTTGATTCTGTATTGTCTCTGTGTGAGTGTTCCTTTAACTGGAGTGTAAATTGAATACAGCCAATAGAGTTCTTTTCTGTGATGTTTTCACTGGGCTGAAGCTTTGTGTAGGGTATTTATTTGAAGCTGACTTTTTGTCTCTGGTTTCAGGGGGAGTATGTCAATGAGGTATTTTTGGTTGTGAAACTTCGGAGTGTAATCCAGCAGGTAACACTTAGACTTATTGGTCAGTTGGCAGACCCTTGCTTAGTGGTTTGGCTCCCCTATGTTTACTAACAGTTGTAGTCATGTTCTCTTTCAGTGCTCTGAAAGTGTGGGTTTCTCTCCCCCTTGAGTGCTGGCTGTAGTTCATGACTTGGCACTCCTGGGCTGCACATTGCAGCCCTGGGGCAATCTCAGTGTTTATGTTTCTTCCCCAGCTTAAAGACAGCAGAGGAAGAGATCCTTGTACTGGTTGTGGCCAAGGATCACTTGCTTTACTCCTGGGGACTCCACCCCAGGAGTAAGCCTGCTGCTTACTATAGCAGCCTGCTGATGTAGGTCAGCCTACTGCTCCCTCTGAGAGCTCCATCACAGAGAGGTACAGACCTGTTATCAACCCAGAAGCACCTGTAGAAGGTGACTGGAGATGCCTTGCCTCTACCACTGTGGTGAATGTCTAGAGGAATGCAGGTACATCTGCATCTGCTAGCACTCTGCTGAAGCTGCTGCACCTCACACCCCCAGTGCAGTGGACTCCAAATGTTGAGGAGCCAAAGAACAACATCAGGACCCATCACGAGGCCCCCCACAGTTGCAGCATGCAGTCAAGTAG
Organism: Papio anubis; assembly: GCF_008728515.1. Classification (NCBI taxonomy): domain Eukaryota; kingdom Metazoa; phylum Chordata; class Mammalia; order Primates; family Cercopithecidae; genus Papio; species Papio anubis. Next base: position 76,214,914 of record NC_044996.1, on the reverse strand, counting down.
TTAGGAGTTGAGCACTGGCCTCCTAAAATCTCCCAGAAGCAAAACCAGTCATCTGAATCCCTTTTATACCACAGTCAAACACTCAAGGTTATCAAATAGGATAAGGGGGGGAACCATTAAATGGTCAGCAACCTCAAAGATTGAAGGTAGATAAGCCCACAAAGATGAGAATGAATCAGCACAATAACACTGAAAACTCAAAAAGCCAGAATGTCTTCTTTCCTCCAAATGGCGGCATCATCTCTCTTGCAAGGATTTTGAACCAGGCTGAGGTTGAGATGGCAGAAATTACAGAAGTAAAATTCAGAATGTGGATAGAAATGAATTTCATTGAGCTACAGGAGTATGTTGTAACCCAATGCAAGGAAGCTGAAAATTATGATAAAACATTGCAGGAGCTGACCGACAAAATAGCCAGTGTAGAGAAGAACGTATCTGACCTCATAGAGCTGAAAAACACACTGCAAGAACTTTATAATCCAACCAAAAGTATTAATAGCAGAATAGACCAAGCAGGGGAAGAATCTCAGAGCTTGAAGAATGGCTTTCTGAATAAAGACAGGCAGACAAGAATAGAGAAAAAAGAATGAAAAGGAATGAACAAAACCTGTGAGAAGTATGGAATTATGTAAAGAAACCAAATCTTTACAGAATAGAGTGGGGAGCCCCTGGTAGAAACTGTGCGTGCTGTTGCACTGGAGGTAGTGTTGGCTTGGGGTGGGGTGCTGACTAGTGCAGGTCTGGTTCCCTTCTCTGCCCCACAAGCAAATGTAATTGCTCAGTGTATAGAAGGATTCCCTGTTCTCTGCGCAGCATCAGCGCAAGGGCAGGGTGCTGGCAGGGGTAGGGCTTGATGGCTCTGTGCCTGCAAAAGCTCTGTCAGCAATGGCGTCAGTGAGGGTGGTGGGGCATGCTGCACTCCCACACACTGGTGAAGCAAGCAAAAGAAAGCCCGCCTGTGCAGACACACCAGCAAGGTGAGGTGGGGTGTTGTTGTGGGCCCAGGGGAAGCTGCAGTATGGGGAAGAAACGTGTGATCTGATGCACCTCCATAGGGGCCACCTTACTGGAGCTCTCCACTGATCAGACATAGTCTGCCAGCACAGAAGCCATAGCATAGGCCCCTAGGGCACCTGAGACTTCCCTGTAAGCAGGCATGGCTGGGGTGCAGCCCTGGGAGAGGCCAACAAATTGAGCAGTGCTCAGGTCGGACCAGCCCCATCTGATGTGCCAGACTGCCCTGCAGAGATCAGGCCTGACAGTTCCCCTAGGGCAAAAGTATCTTATGGAAGCAAGTAGAGCATAAAAGGACGGCCATCCCTGGCCATGCTTCACTAATGATATTCCTGTATCAAAACCTCTGTGTTTCACAGCAGCTGGCTTGCTGCCCCACCACTTTGCTTGTCTCCTGGGGGCTCCACCACAAAGAGATGTGGGTCAGCAATTGCTCAGTGTAATCAGCCCAGGATAAAAAGTCTGTGATGCAAGCTCAAGCCAGGGTTTCCCTGTCTGGTGATGAGCAGTGGGGGTTGTGTGGATCCCGTACGAGATGAAATGGCCTCCTATCCTTGGGTGGACTGCAGCTTGTTGGACATGCAGATAAAGCACTTGGGGTCTTTGTTCCTTCATTAGTCTGAGGGTAGCAAGGACAGTTCCACTGAAGATGTAGTGGCAGAGGCTTTCAGTTGCCCCTGGAGGCTCTGTCCAGGGAGTTGCAGAGTTACAACTGGAACCTAGGCGTGAAGGACCTGCTTAGTGAGGAGGTATGGAAACAGGCACCCACATAACAGTCTGGCCACTTTTCCGTAGGGCTGCTGCGGTATGCTGGGGGTCTGCTCCCATCCCTAGTCACCAGTGAAGGCTGTGAAACAGCAAAGATGGCAGCCTGCCTCTCCGTCTGAGAGCTCCATCTCAGGGAGGTGCAGACCTGCTGCCAGCTCAAACACACCTGTAGGAAGTGGCTGGAGACCCTGGTTGGGAGCTTTCACCCAGTGAGAAGAAATGGGATTGAGGGCCCACTTTAAAAAGCAGTCTAGCCAGGTTTTCCTAGAGCAGCTGTGCTGTGCTGGGAGTCTGCTTCAGCCTCCAGTCACCTCAGACACTCCAAATCCCAACAGCTGGAATGGTTAAGTCACCCAAACAGCAACGATGGTGGCAGACCCCTCTCTCTAGGAGCTCCATCACAGGGAGGTTTCAAAACTCTGTTGGCCAGAGAACACCAGCAGGGATGGCTGGAGGCCCCAGTTGGGAGGTGTCACTCAGTGAGGAGGAATGGGATTGGGAACCCACTTTAGACAACAGTCTGGTCACATTTTCACAGAGTAGTTGTGCTGGCTGAGAAGACCACCTCTGCCCCCAGTTGGCTTGGACTCTCCAAAGCCTGAAGGCTGGAATGGCTAAATCTCCCAAACAGCAAAGATGGCAGCTCAGTCCCCATGCTGGGAGCTCCATCGCAGGGAGGTGTAACATCGCTATCTGTGGCTATCTGGAAATCAATCCAGTGGGTCTTATTCTGTGAGGTGCCATGGAAGTGGGGCCTGCAGATTGTTCTGCCCAGCCCCCTGGATTCAGCCTCTTTCCTAGGGTTATGCACATGAGTCTAACCTGGTTTGCCAGAGTTGCAGCTACTTTTTCTGGGAAGCCCAGAAAGCCCGAATATCTAAGGCTCCCATATCTACACACGTACCTGATTGGCTGCTCTGCCAAGACTCCACATAGTTCTGTGTGTCATACCGAAGGCCCTGGTGGAGTGGGTTCATAAGGGAATCTCCTAAGGGTTGCAAAGATCTATGGGAGAAGTGTGGGTTTCTAGGTTGGCACATTCACTCACTGCTTCCCTGGGTGGGGGAGATTCCCTCGTCTCCATGTCGCTCCTGTGTGGGCTGTCATTCTACCTTGCTTTTCTCCATTCTCTGGGCATCAAGTTGTTTCCTTGATTAGTTCCAATGTGAGTACCTGGATGTTTCAGTTGAAGATGCTGTATTTACTAACCCTTTCTATTCCTATTCATGAAAGTCACACACACTAGCTGTTTCTAGTTGACCATCTTGGCCACCTCTGAATGTATGTTGTTTAAGCCACCTAGCCAGTGGCATTTTGTTTATGGTAGTTCCAGAAAACTAATATAGGACTTCATGCCAAAAAAGAAATTCATACATTAAAAACTTGTTGACTACATTACACAACATATGCATATAAGAAATCCACACTTCTACTCTCTGAATATATAAAAAATTTAACAATAATCTTAATAATAACTAGTGAAGGCCGGGCGCGGTGGCTCAAGCCTGTAATCCCAGCACTTTGGGAGGCCGAGACGGGTGGATCACGAGGTCAGGAGATCGAGACCATCCTGGCTAACACGGTGAAACCCCGTCTCTACTAAAAAAATACAAAAAACTAGCGGGGCGAGGTGGCAGCCGCCTGTAGTCCCAGCTACTCGGGAGGCTGAGGCAGGAGAATGGCGTGAACCCGGGAGGCAGAGCTTGCAGTGAGCTGAGATCCGGCCACTGCACTCCAGCCTGGGCGACAGAGCGAGACTCCGTCTCTCTCTCTCTATATATAGATATATAACTAGTGAAGTAGAATGAGATTGGATTAATCTACTCAGGCTACCATAACAAAATACTACAAATAGGGTCACTTAAACAACAGACATTTATTTTCTTATGGCTCTGGAGTCTACAAGTCCAAGATAAAGATGCCACAATTGATTTCTTCTAAAGCCCCTCTTTCTAGATTGTAAATGGCCACCTTTTCTCTATGTCCTCACATGGCCTTTCTTCTGTGCTTGTGGAGTGGAGGTGGGGGTCCCTTCCTCTTCTCATACGGACACCAGTTCTTTCTGATTAGGACCCTACTCATATTACCTTGTTTAGCCTTAATTACCTTCTTAAAGTCCCTTTCCTCAAATACAGTTGCACTGGGGGTTATGGTTTCAAATATAAATTGTGGGGGGTACAAGTCAGGCCAAACAGAGGTATGTTGTTCAGTCAATAATATTGTACTCATGTAGGTTTCCTGGTTTTGAAAATTAGCCATGGCTTTGTAAGATGTTATCACTGAGGCAAGCTTGGTGAAGAAAACTCTCTGTACAATTTCTGCAATTTTTGTGAGCCTAAAATTATGTCAAAATAAAATATTTAAAACAAAAATCAAAACAAGCAAAATAAAGAAAGCAGTATTATAAGAATTCCTGCAGTATACAATAGTTTGTATCTTAACTGTTTCTATAATTTTATGGAAATACCATACTATAATGATATACATAATGGTATGAAGAGTATGAAGTAGTGAGAATCTAGGAGGCAATACCAGGCATCTGGCTCATTAACATCTTAATCTTGATTTTAGAATTTCTTCCCCAAGTAGCAAAAATAGAAGACAAAAGACAAGAGGGGGATGCATTAAGTAACATGTAGGAAGGAGAAGAGGGTAAAGCTGCATGCCAGATGTTTTTTGAGAAATGAAGAAAGCAAGCATTTGACAAGAATGTTCAGGAAGAAGATTAATCGCCATTTCAGTGTTCCATGTCCAAAGCGACTGTGTCTGCTTCTTTGACTGGGTCTGATTTCAGAACTAGAGAAACCAAGTTTTTCATTAAGGCAGATTGAATGGGAGGGACACACCAGGGCTCCTTGAAGGTTGGCCACTAATAGAGGAAAGACGGAAATGACTGGAATGCCCTTAAAGCAAAAGGTAGCTGAGGAAAAAACTGTTAAAAGAGGGTATATAAACAGTTTGACCACAAACTACCAAGTTCTGACTTGCTGATCGGGGTGTAAAAATAACTTGTTAACTTTGTCTTAAGTGCCAAACAGTGAGTGCTGAAGTGACAAGATGACCAGTCAACAGGCACAGTCTGTGCCACTCCTCAAAACCTTTTCATGGCTTTCCATTGCCTACCAGAAAAGGTAAAAATTACCTTATGCTGAATGTGAGACCCTCAGTAAGTTGGCCCAAACTTGTTTTCCAGCCTTCTTTTCCACTGTGTCTCAGATCCATGAAATCAGATTAATCTATTGACTGCCCCTTCAAAAACCACATTCGACTGAAAATCAGGAGACCTAGATTCTAGTCCTTGCATTCTCATTAACTGGCCACATAACATTGGAAAAAATAATTTAACCTCTCTAAACCTTGCTTTCTTCCTCTGTTAAATCAGGGTAGAAATCCCCACTCTGATGACATCATGCACTTTTTCTGAGGAGTCCAACAACAGATACAAAAGCTCCTAGGAGATCCCAACAGGTTTTAAGCACCAAGTCTCTGTCAACCAAGGCTGTAGCATTCTCGTCCTTGAGGGTACTAAATCTCTCCTACTTAGGAAAGAATCCATCTGAGACCAATTATTTCATTATCTGAGCTCTCTGCCTCTTTACCAAGATGTTCTGAGAGAATATGTTTACATTTCTTTTGACCCACCACCCAGACAGATTTAATCTCTGCCTTCTTTTTCTATGTACCTTCCACAATATTTCATGGCTTCCACTAGCTACTGTGTATTAATTACCTGTTCACGGGTCCATTGTCCCCTCTATAGTATGGGATGCTCAATGTCCGAAAGTGTAACATATTGAATTTAATACACCCAACACACACTATGCAGTATGTCTCAACAAAGTTTACAGTACTGGACTATTGAATTGAATCTCTTCAATATGATGAGACCCTATTTAAACTAATATGGAGCTATAAATGTTTATTATTATAACATCCATTATACTTAATTTATTTCAACAAATATTGAATTAGAACAAACTACACACAAGGCACCAAGCTAGGTACTAGTTATCCAGCTATAACTAAGACAGAGCTTGGTTTGAACACTGGATCTCACTCCTGGCTGCACATTGGAATCACTTAGAAAAGCATTTCTTAAATACTAATGTCTAAGCCCCCACCCCAGGAATTATTATTTAACTCATCTGGGATACAGGCTGACATTAGAATTTTTAGTGTTCAGCCTAGACTGAGAATCACTAGCCTTATGGTGGAAATAGGCATGACATAAGAGAATATAATGAGTATTTTGAAAGAAGAGGAATGCTACAGGAAATCATTATCTAGTCTTGGGAGTGTTGAATTCTATATCCAGCAAAAATATCCTTCAGGAAAGAAGGGGAAATGGAAATATCCTCAGGCGAAGAAAAATAAATAATTTGTCATCAGTAGAGCTACCCTAAAAGAAGGGCGAAAGGAAGTTATCTAAAGAGAAAGAAAATGATGAAAAAAAGAAAGAAGTCTTCAAGCCTCAAGAAAGAAAAAGAAACATCAAGAGGGTAAGCACTCTGTCTCCTCAGGAGTTTAATTTGATGGTTGAAACATAATTGTAGCACTCTCTGAGGTGGTTCTCAATGTATGCAGAAAAAATATTTAAAGCAGTTATAAACAAGGGAGGGTGACTCCAGGGTACCTATGCCATACAAATAAGAATTTATTTCTACAAAAATACCTATACGTGATTGTTCATACCAGCTTTATTCTTAATAGCCAAAAACTTAAAACTAACAAAATGTCCTGCACTAAATAAATTATTTATTTATTATTAAAACAGTGGTGTTTTATGCATAACATAGAATAATCCACAGCAATAAAAAGCAACAAACTATTGATAAATGCAACAACCTGAATAGATCTCAAGGGCATTATGCTAAGTAAAAAGAGCCAATCCCAAAATGTCACACATAATACGATTCCACTTATATAACATCCTCAAAATGGCAAAACTATAGAGATACAGAACACAGATTAGTAGTTTATGGGGTCAGAAATGGAAACGGGGAGAGGTGGCTGTGGAAGGTAACACAAAAACAATTTGTGGGGGTCAAGATGGCTGACTAAAAACAGTGGCGATCAGAGGCTCCTATCGAAAAGAACCAAAATTACCATGTGAATCCTTCACCAGCAACCAAGGCATCCAGATTCTCTTATCAGAACTGACTAGGCAGCTGGCATGATCCATGGAGAGAAAGGAAGAGCAGTGTGGTGTGGCAACCCACCTGAGAGCCACATGGGACAGGGGAGCCCCCAACCCCCAGCCAAAGGATGCAGTGAATGAGTGTGCTACCCAGCTGAGGAAACCGTGCTTTTTCCAAGGAAATGTGCAACCCATGGATTGGAAGATCTCACTCACAACCTCACAACACTGGGGCCAGGGTCCCAAGCCTGGAGCAATGCAGATTCCAAACAGCCTCTCAACTGAAATCCGCTTAAACCTGCCAAGCTCCCAGGGAGAGGGACAACCAGCACCCTAGCTCTGGCTGCCTGCTGCATAAGCCGCATGAGCTCCTTGGGTAAGGGGCAGCAGCCAGCACTGGGACTCATAACTACCTAACACACTAAGCTCCCTGGATGGGGGGAGGGCAGCATCCATCTCTATAGCTCCAGGTCCTGCTTCTCCCATGCTGGAGCCAAGGAGGCTGGATGGCTTGGTCCCAAGAGGTATTCCCCACAACTCAACACACCAGCTGTGGTACACTCCAGCCAAAGCACCTCTTCAAGTCTCACCCTGAACCATCCATCCTCACTGGGTGGGGCTCCAGCAGAAACTCCAACAACTCCAGTCAGAGGCTCAGGGAGAGAACCCCGATCTGCCTGGGCCTGAGCCCCTAGGGAGAGTGGTGGCCACAGTCTCTGCAGACCAGTAGACTTAGCCTTTCTTCGTGGTAGTTCTGAGGAATCCGGGGCAGCCCAGATGAGTGGGTTTCCCCCAAGCAAACTACACACCCTCCACCAAGGGACAAAGTGCCTTGTTAAATGGGTCCTGTTCCCCATGCCACCCAACTTGGTGAGATCCTCTAACAGGGGTTTTCAGACATTCTATACAGAGATGATCCTACTGGCATAAGGTTGGTGACTCTCAAGGTCAGAGATCCCAGAAGAAGGAGCAGGAACCCATCTTTGCTGTTTCCCAGGCTTTTTGAGAGACATCTCCAAGCATGGGAGCAGACCAGATGCATAAGGCATGAAGTAAACTCCCAACAAACCACAGCAGCACAACAGAAGAAGTACCTGACCATTGAAAGAAAAATAGACAAACAGCAACAATTAGAGCATCAACAATAAAAAAGTCCCCACAAAAAACCCATTCAAGGGTCTGCAGCCTCAAATATTGAAACTAGACAAACTCACAAATATGAGAAAGAATCAACAAAATAATGCTGAAAACCAAAAAAGTCAGAGTGTCTCTTCTCCTCCAAATGGTCACAATGCCTCTCCAGCAAGGGTACAGAACTGGAAAAAAGATGAGATGGATGAACTGACAGAAGAAGGCTTCAGGAGATGGGTAATAAAAAAACTACTGAGCTAAAGGAGCATGTTCTAACCCAATACAAATAAGCTAAGAACCTTGATGAAAGGTTAGAGGAGCTGCTACCTAGAATAGCCAGTTTAGAGAGGAACGTAAATAATCTGATGGAGCCAAAAAGCACAGCATGAGAACTTAATGAAGCATACACAAATGTCGATAGCTGAATCAACCAAGTGGAAGAAAGAATCTCAGACTTTGAAGACCACCTTGCTGAAATAAGGCATGCAGACAAGATTAGAGAAAAAAGAATGAAAAGGGACAATCTAAGCCTCCAAGAAATATGGGACATAATAAAAAGACTGAAACTACGATTGACTAGAGATGATTGAAGGAGACAGGGAGAATGGAAACAAGCTGGAAAACGCACTTCAGGATATCATCCAGGAGAACTTCCCCCACCTAGCAAGACAGGCCAACATACAAATTCTGGAAATACAGAGAACACCATTAGATACTCCACGAGAAATCAACCACAAGACACATAACCATCAGACTGTCCAAGGTTGAAATGAAAGAAAAAATATTAAGGGAAGAGAGAGAGAAAGGCCAGGTTACCTACAAAGCGAAGACCATCAGACTAACAGCAGATCTTTCAGCAGAAACTCTACAAGCCAGAAGAGACTGGGGCCAATACTCAACATTCTTAAAGAAAAGAATTTTCAACGCAGAATTTCATATTCAGCCAATGTAAGCCTCATAAGCAAAGGAGAGATAAAATATTTTGCAGACAAGCAAATGCTGAGGGATTTTGTTACTACCAAACCTGCCTTGCTGAAAGAAGCACTAAATAAGGAAAGGAAAAATCAGTACCAGCCACTACAAAAACACACCAAAATATAAGGACCAATGACACTATGGAGAAACTGCATCAACTAGTATGGTAACCAGATAGCATCATGATGACAGAATCAAATTCACACATAAAAATACTAAGCTTAAATATAAATGGAGTAAATGCCCCGAATTAAAAGACAGAGACTGGCAAATTGGATAAAGAGTCAAGACCCATCGATGTGCTGTATTCAGAAGATCCATCTCACATACAAAGACAAACATAGGCTCAAAATAAAGGGAAGGAGGAAAATTTACCAAGCAAATGGAAAGCAAAAAAACAGCAGAGGTTGCAATCTTAGTCTCTGACAAAACAGATTTTAAACCAACAAAGATCAAAAAAGACATAAAAGGGCTTAAGTAATGGCAAAGGGCACAATTCAACAAGAAGAACTAACTATCCTAAATATATATATATATATGCACCCATACAGGAGCACCGAGATTCACAAAACAAGCTTTTAGAGACCTACAGAGAGACTTAGGCTCTCACACAATAATAGTGGGAGAGTTTAACACCCCTCTGTCAATATTAGACAGATCAATGAGACAGAAAACATACAAGGATATTCAGAACTTGAATTCAGCTCTGGATAAAGTGGACCTAATAGACATCTACAGAACCCTCTACCCCAAATCAACAAAATATGCATTATTCTCAGTGACACATGGTACTTATTCTAAAATCAGGAGAGTGATCATGGCAGATGGGATTGATCCTGCAGGACCTAGGAGACACCTGAAATACTGTGTGTGCCCCAACTATGGAACTGGGAAAGGGAGACCCTCCTCTCTTGAATACACACCCCCAGTGGAGAAGCTGAAGATCTGTTTGCAGGAGAAGTTTCTGACTTTACCTGGAGCTCAGTCAAGTTAGAGAACCAAGTAAAATACAAGAGTAGAGGAAGCAGCAGAAAGGCCCTGGGAACTCGCTGGGTCTACAAGTAGGCCATTCCTGCCTGTCACCACAAGGATCCATTGGGTGGGTGACCAGAGAAGCACGGGTAAAACTCCACAAGAAGAAGGAATTCTCTAGCTGAACTTTGTAAAAATTTGAATAGGGTGAGAAGCCTCCCGCCAGAACTTACGGGAGGGCACAAATCAGATGTGCAAACTTCACAGGTGGAGGAAGAACTAAAGCCCTTTTCTTCACAGCTGGGAGGCAGATAGCCTCAGGCAAGTTGTTAAGCCTGTCTCACCCTCTGTCTGGACACAGACTCAGGGCTGCTGCAGGGGGCACTGCGGGAGTGAGACTGGCCCTTCTGTTTGTGGTTTGTGAGGAAGCTGGGTGAGGACAGTGACTGCCGGCTTTCCCCCACTTTCCTGACAACCTACATGACTCAGCAGATGCAGCAATAATCCTCCTACATACACAACTCCAGTGTCATGGGAATAACACCCCTATTCCCCACAGCATCAACAAGATGCGCCCAAGGAAAGTCTGAGCTCAGACACGCCTAACCCCACTAGCAACTGATGGTCCTCCCTATCCACCCAGGTAGTAAAAGATAAAGGGCATGTAAACTTTGAAGTTTTAGGGCCCAGCCCACCACCGGTCCCTCTCCAACTACTACAACTGATGCATTCTGGAAAGTGCCACCTCTTGACAAGAGACCAACCAGCACAAAAATAGAGCATTAAACCAGCAAATCTAAGGGCCCTCATGGAGTCCACTGCACCCTCTGTCACCACCAGAAAACGTGCTGGTATTTATGGCTGAGAGATCCAGAGACAGTTCACATCACAGGACTCTGTGCAGACAGCCCCCAGTACCAGTCCAGAGCTGGGTAGACTCACTGGTTGGCTAGACCCAGAAGAGAGACAATAACTGCAGTTCAGCTCACAGGAAGTCACATCCACAGGAAATTTAAAAAAAAAAAAAAAAAAAAAGGAGAGTATTATATCAAGGGAACACCCCATGGGACAAAGGAATTTGAACATCCAACCTTCAGTCCTAGACTTTCCCTCTGACTGAACCTACCCAAGTGAGAAACAGAAAACCAACCCTAGTAATATAACAAATAAAAGCTAATCAACACCCCCCAAAAAATCACACTAGTTTACCAGCAATGGATCCAAGCCAAGAAGAAATCCCTGATTTACCTGGAAAAGAACTCAAGAGGTTAGTTATTAAGCTAATCAGAGAGAGACTGGAGAAAGGCGAAACCCAATGCAAGGAAATCCAGAACACGATACAAGAAATGAAGGGAGAAATATTCATGGAAATAGATAGCTTAAAGAAAAAAGTCAAAATTACAGGAAACTTTGGAAATACTTTTAGAAATGTGAAATGCTCTGGAAAATCTCAGCAATAGAATTGAACAAGTGGAAGAAATAAATTAAGAGCTCAAAGACAAAATCTTCAAATTAACCAAATCCAACAAAGACAAAGAAAATATGAACTAAGCCTCCAGGAAGTCTGGGATTATGTTAAACAATCAAATGTAAGAATAATCGGTGTACCTAAGGAGGAATAGAATTCTAAAAACTTGGAAAACATATTTTGGGGACTAATTGAGGAAAAATTCACTGGCCTTGCAAGAGACCTAGACATCCAAATACAAGAGGCACAAAGAATATCTGAGAAATTCATCACAAAAAGATGTTTGCTTAGGCACATTGTCATCATGTTATCTAAAGTTAAGATGGAGGAAATAATCTTAAAACTGTAAGACAGAAGCACCAGGTAACCTATGAAGGAAAATCAGATTAACAGCAGATTTCCTAGCAAAAACCATACCAGCTAGAAGGGATTGGGGCCCTATCTTCAGCCTCCTGAAACAAAACAACTATCAACCAAGAAGTTTGTATCCAGGGAAACTAAGCAACATATATGAAAGAAAGATAGTTATTTTCAGACAAACAAATGTTGAGAATTTGCCATTACCATGCTACCACTACAAGAACTGCTAAAAGGAGCTCTAAATATTGAAACAAATCTTGGAAACACATCAAAACAGAACCTCTTTAAAGTATAAATCACACAGGACCTATAAAATAAAAGAACAAGTTAAAAAGCAAAAACGAAAAAGAGAAAAACAAAGTATGCAGGCAACAAAGAGCAGGATGAAAGCAACAGTACCTCACATTTTAACATCAACATTAAATGTAAATGGCCTAAATGTTGCACTGAAAAGATACAGAACTACAGAAGGGATAAGAACTCACCAATCAACTATCTGTTGCTTTCCGGAAATTTACCTAACACATAAGGACTCACAAACACTTAAAGTAAAGGAGTGGAAAAAGACATTTCAGGCAAATGAACACCAAAGTGACCAGGAGTAGCTATTCTTACATCAGACAAATCAAACTTTAAGCAACAACAGTTAAAAGAGACTACATATATATATACACATATATATATATGTAAATTATATAATGGTAAAAGGCCTTGTCCAACAAGAAAATATCATAATCCTAAACATATATGCACCTAACACTGGAGTTCCCAAATTTATGAAACAATTACTAACAGACCTAAGATTTAAGATAGAAGGCAACACAATAATACTGTGGGACTTCAGTACTCTACTGACAGCTCTAGACAAGTCATCAAGACAGAAAGTTAACTAAGAAATTACGGATTTAAACTATATTTTGGAACAAATGGACTTAACAGATATATACAGAACATTTCATCCAACAGCCACAGAATACATATTGCATTCAACAGCACATGGATATTTCTCCAAGATAGACCATACGATAGGCCATAAAATGAGACTCAAAGAATTTAAGAAAATTGAAATTATATCAAGCATTCTCTCAGACCACAGTGAAATAAAACTGAAAATCAACCCCAAAAGGAATCTCCAAAGCCATTCAAATACATAGAAATTAAATAACCTGCTCCTGAATGAGCATTGGGTCAAAAACAAAATCCAGATGAAAATTTAAAAATTCCTTGAACTGAATGACAACAATGACACAACCTATAAAAACCTCTGGGATAGAGCAAACGTGGTGCTAAGAGGAAAGTTGATAGCCCTAAATGCCTACATCAAAAAGTCTGAAAGAGCACAAACAGACAATATAAGGTCACACCACAAGAAACTAGAGAAACAAGAAAAAACCAAAACCAAACCCAGCAGAAGAAAGGAAACAACCAAGATCAGGGCAGAACTAAATGAAATTGAAACAAGAAAACAATACAAAAGATAAATGAAACAAAAAGCTGGTTTTTTAAAAAGGTAAACAAAATTGATAGACCATTAGCAAGATTAACCAAGAAAAAAAGAGAGAAAATCCAAATAACCTCACTAACAAATAAAACGGGAGATATTACAACTGAGACCACTGAAATACAAAAGATCATTCAAGGCTACTATGAACACCTTAACACACATAAACTAGAAAACCTACAAGAGATGAAAATGTTACTAGGAAAGTACAACCCCCTTAACTTCAATCAGGAAGCAACTGATACCCTGAGCAAACCAATAACAAGCAGCAAGTTTGAAATGGTAATTTACAAGTTACCAACAAAAAAAAAATCCAGGACCAGGTGGATTCACAGCAGAATTCTACCAGACATTCAAAGAAGAATTGGTACCAATCCTTTTGATAATATTCCACAACAGAGAGAAAAAAGGAACCCTCCCTAATTCATGTTCTGTGAAGCCAGCATCACCCTAATACAAAAACCAGGAAAGGACATAACTAAAATAGAAAACTAAAGGCCAATATCTTTAACATAGATGTTAAAACCCTTAACAAAATAATAGCTAATCGAATCCAACAACTTAACAAAAAGATAATCCACCAGATCAAGTGGGTTTCATACCAGGAATGCAGGGATGGTTAAACCTATGAACTCAATAAATGCGATACATCACATAAACAGAATTAAAAACAAAAATCACAAGATTATCTCAATAGATCTAGAGAAAACATTTGACAAAATTCAGCATCCCTTTATGATTAAAGTTCTCAGCAATATCAGCATACAAGGAACATAACTTAATGCAATAAAAGCCATCTGTGACAAACCCTCAGCCAACATAATACTGAATGGGGAAATGTTGATAGCATTCTCCCTGAGAACAGGAACAAAACAAAGATGCCCACTGTCACTGCTTTTCTTCAACACAGTACTGGAAGTCCTAGTCAGAGCAATCAAACAAGAGAAAGAAATGAAGGGCATCCAAATAGGAAAAGGGAAAGTCAAACTGTCCCTGTTGCTGATGATATGATTTTTTACCTTGAAAACCCAAAGGACTCCTCTAGAAAGCTCCAGGGACTGATAAAACAATTCAACAAAGTTTCCAGATACAAGATGAATGTTCAAAAATCAGTAGCTCTTCTATACACCAACAACGACCAAGTGGTGAATCAAATCAAGAACTCAACCCCTTTTACAATAGCTGCAAAAAATATATAAAATACTTAGGAATATACCTAAAAAAGGAGTTGAAAGATCTTTACAAGGAAAACTACAAAACATTACTGAAAGAAATTATAGATGACACAAACAAATGGAAACACATCCCATGCTCAGAGAGGGGTAGAATCAATATTGTGAAAATGACCATACTGCCAAAAGCAATCTACAAATTCAATGGAATCCCCATCAAAATACCACCATCATTCTTCACAGAGTTAGAAAAAACAATTCTAAAATTCATATAAAACCAAAATAAGAGCTCACATAGTCAAAGTGAAACAAGCGAAAAGAACAAATCTGGAGACATCACACTACCTGATTTCAAACTATACTATAAGGCCATAGTCACCAAAACAGTTAGGTACTGGAATAAAAATAGGCACATAGACAAATGGAACAGAATAAAGAACGAAGAAATACACCCAAATACTTACAGCCAATTGATCTTCAACAAAGCAAACAAAAACTAAGTGGGGAAAGACACCCTTTTCAACAAATGGTGCTACGATAATTGGCTAGCCACATGTAGGAGAATGAAACTGAATCCTCATCTCTCACCTTATACAAAAATCAACTCAAGATGGATTAAGGACTTTAACCTAAGACCTGAAACTATAGAAATTCTAGAAGAAAACATTGGAGAAATTCTTCTAGACAATGACTTAGGCAAAGATTGCATGACTAAGAACCCAAAAGCAAATACAAAAAAAAAAAAAAAAAGATAAATAGCTGGGACCTAAATAAACTAAAGAGTTTTGCACAGCAAAAAGAACAGTCAGGAGGGTAAAAAGACCAACCCACAGAGTGGGAGAAAATCTTCACAATCTGTAAATCCGACAAAGAATTAATATCTGGAATCTACAATGAACTCAAATCAGTAAGAAAAAAACAAACAATCCCATCAAAAAGAGGACTGAGGACATGAATAGAAAATTCTCAAAAGAAGATATACAAATGGCCAACAAACATATAAAAAAATGCTCAACATGACTAATGATCAGGGAAATGCAAATCAAAGCCACAATGCAATACCGCTTTACTCCTGCAAGAATGGCCATAATCAAGAAACAGTAAATGTTACCATGAATGCGGCAATCAGGTAACACTTCTACAGTGCTGGTGGGAATGTAATCTAGTACAACCTCTATGGAAAACAGTGTGGAGATTGCTTTAAAAACTAATAGTAGAACTACCATTTGATCCAGCAATTCTGCTACTGGGTATCTACCCAGAGGAAAAGAAGTTATTGCTCAAAAAAAATTCTTGCACATGCATGTTTATAGCAGCAAAATTCACAATTGCAGAATCATGGGAAACTCAAATGCCAATCAGTCAATGAAAGGTTAAAGAAACTGTGGTATACATATATATGACAGAATAATGCTCAGCCATAAACGGAATGAATTAACAGCATTTTCCAGTGACTTGGATGAGATTAGAGACTATTAGTCTAAGTGATGTAACTCAGGAATGGAAAACCAAACATCATATGTTCTCACTGATATGTGGGAGCTAAGCTATAAGGACGCAAAGGCATAAACATGATACAATGGACTTTGGGGACTTCAGGGTAAGAGTGAGAGTGGGACAAGAGATAAAAAACTGTAAATATGGTGCAGTGTATACTGCTCAGGGAATGGGTGCACCAAAATCTCACAAATCACCACTAAAGAACTTACTCATGTAACCAAATATCACTTGTAACCCAAAAACTTATGGAAAAATTAAATAAATAAATAAAAATGAAAATTAAAAAAAGAAAAGAAAATTGGAAGTAAAATAAAATAAAATTGACCACATAACTGAAAGTAAACCACTCAGCAAATGCAAAAGAACTGAAATCATAACAAACAGTCTCTCAGAGCACAGTGCAATCAATTAGATCTCAGGATTAAAAAACTCACTCAAAACCACACAATTACATGGGAATTGAACAACCTGCTTTTGAATGACTCCTAGGTAAATAATGAAATTAAGGCAGAAATCAAGAAGTTCTTTGAAACCAATAAAAAAAAAAAAAGAGACAATGTACCAGAATCTCTGGGACACAGATAAAACAGTGTTAACAGGGAAATTTATAGCACTAAAATGCCCACATTAGAAACCTAGAAAGATCTCAAATTGACATCCTAACATCACAATTAAAAGAGCTAGAGATGCAAGAGCAAACTAATCTAAAAGCTAGCAGAAGGCAGAAATAACTAAGATCAGAGAAGAACTGAAGGAGACAGAGACATGAAAAAACCTCCAAAATATCTATGAATCCAGGTGCTGGCTTTTTGAAGAAACTAACAAAATAGATAGAAGGTTAGCTAGACTAATAAAGAATAAGAGAGAGAAGAATCAAATAGACAAAATAAAAAATTATAAAGGGGATATCATCACCGACTCCACAGAAACACAAACTACCAATAGAGAATACTATGTAGAGAGGTTCCAAGATGGCCAAACAGGGTGATTTTTGCATTTCCAACGAGGGTACTGGGTTCATCTCACTGAGGCATGTTGGACAGTGGGTGCAGGACAGTGGGTGCAGCCCACTGAGCAAGAGTTGAAGCAGGGCAAGGCATTGCCTCACCCTAGAAGCACAAGGGGTAAGGTAATTCCCTTTCCTAGCCAAGGGAAACCATGACACACAGCACCTGGAAAATCAGGTCACTCCCACCGTAATACTGTGCTTTTCCAAGGGTCTTAGCAAATGGCACACCAGGAGATTATATTCCATGCCTGGCTTGGAGGGTCCCACACCCAAGGAGCCTCCCCTCATTGCTAGCACGGCAGTCTGAGATCAAACAGCAAGGCAGCAGCAAGGCTGGGGGAGGGGCGCCCACCATTGCTGAGGCTTCAGTAGGTAAACAAAGCTGCTGGGAAGCTCAAACTGGGTGGAGTCCACTGCAGCTCAAGGAGACCTGAGGATTTTGTAGACTTCACCTCTGGGGACAGGGTATAGCCAAATAAAAGGCAGCAGAAACCTCTGAAGATTTAAATGTCCCTGTCTGACAGCTTTGAAGAGAGTAGAGGTTCTCCCAGCACGGAGTTTGAGATATGAGAACAGACAGACTGCCTCCTCAAGTGGGTCCCTGACCCCCAAATAGCCTAACTAGGAGGCATCCCCAGTCAGGGCAGACTAACACTTCACAAGGCAGGGTACCCCTCTGAGATGAATCTTCCAGAGGAATGATCAGGCAGCAACATTTTCTGTTCAGCAATATTCACTCTTCTGCAGCCTCCACTGCTAATACCCAGGCAAACAGGGTCTGGAGTGGACCTCCAGCAAACTCCAACACACCTGCAGCTGAGGGTCCTGACTGTTAGAAGGAAAACTAACAAACAGAAAGGGCATCCACACGAAAATCCTATCTGTACGTCACTACCATCAAAGACCAAACGTAGACAAAACCACAAAGATGGGGAAAAAAACAGAGAAGAAAAGCTGAAAATTCTAAAAATCAGAGCATCTCTCCCCCTCCAAAGGAACACAGCTCCTCGCCAGCAACGGAACAAAGCTGGGTGGAGAATGACTTAGACGAGTTGAGGAAAGAAGGCTTCAGGTGATCAGACTTCCCAGAGCTAAAGGAGGAGGTTTGAATGCATTGCAAAGAAGCTAAAAATCATGAAAAAAGATTAGATGAATGGCTAACTAGAATAACCAATGTAGACAAGTCCTTAAATGACCTGATAGAGCTGAAAAACATGGCACGAGAATTATGTGAAAAATGCACAAGCTGCAGTAACCAATTTGACCAACTGGAAGAAAGGGTATCAGTGATTGAAGATCAAATCAATGAAATGAAGCGAGAAGAGAAGTTTAGAGAAAAAAGAGTAAAAAGAAGTGAACAAAACCTCCATGAATATGGGACTATGTGAAAAGACCAAATCTATGTCTGATTGGTGTATCTGAAAATGACAGAGAGAATGGAACCAAGTTGGATATTATCCAGGAGAAATTCCCCAACCTAGCAAGGCAGGTGAACATTCAAATTCAGGAAACACAGAGAACACCATAAAGATAATCCTCGAGAAAAGCAAATCCAAGACACAAAATTGTCAGATTAACCAAAATTGAAATGAAGGAAAAAATGTTAAGGGCAACCAGAGAGAAAGGTCGGGTTATCCACAAAGGGAAGCCCATCAGAGTAAAAGCGGATCCCTTGGCAGAAACTGGACAAGCCAGAAGAGAGTGGGGGCCAAAATTCAACATTTTAAAGAAAAGAATTTTCAACCCAGAATTTCATATCCAGCCAAACTAAGTTTCATAAGTGAAGGAGAAATAAAATACTTTATAGACAAGCAAATGCTTAGAGATGTTGTCACCACCAGGCCTGCCCTACAAGAGATCCTGAAGGAAGCACTAAATGTGGAAAGGAAAATCAGTACCAGCCACTGCAAAAACATGCCAAAGTGTAAAGACCATCAATGCTAGGAAGAAACTGCATCAACTAACGAGCAAAATAACCAGCTAACATCATAATGACAGGATCAAACTCACACATAACAATACTAACCTTAAATGTAAATGGGCTAAATGCTCCAATTAAAAGACACAGACTGGCAAATTGGATAAAGAGTCAAGACCCATCAGGGTGCTGTATTCAAGAGACCCATCTCACGTGCAGAAACACACATAGGCTCAAAATAAAGGGATGGAGGAAGATCCATCAAGCAAATGGAAAGCAAAAAAAGGCAGGGGTTGCAATACTAGTCTCTGATAAAAACAGACTTTAAACCATCAAAAATCAAAAGAGACAAGGAAGGCCGTTACATAATGGTAAAGGGATCAATGAAACAAGAAGAGCTAACTATCCTAAATACATATGCACCCAATACAGGAGCACCCAGATTCATAAAGCAAGTCCTTAGAGACTTACAAAGAGACTTAGACTCCCATACCATAATAATGGGAGACTTTAACACCCCACTGGCAACATTAGACAGATCAATAAGAGAGAAAGTTAACAAGGATATCCAGGAATTGAACTCAGCTCTGCACCAAGCAGACCTAAGAGATATCTACAGAACTCTCCACCCCAAATCAACAGAACATACATGCTTCTCAGCACCACATTGCACTTATCCAATATTGACCACATAGTTGGAAATAAAGCATTCCTCAGCAAATGCAAAAGAACATAAATTATAACGAACTGTCTCTCAGAACACAGTGCAATCAAACTAGAGCTCAGGATTAAGAAACTAACTCAAAACCACTCAACTACATGGAAACTGAACAACCTGCTCCTGAATGACTACTGGATACATAACGAAATGAAGGCAGAAATAAAGATGTTCTTTGAGACCAATGAGAACAAAGATACATCATACCAAAATCTCTGGGACACATTTAAAGCAGTATGTAGAGGGAAATTTATAGCACTAAATGCCTACAAGACAAAGCAGGAAAGATCTAAAATTGACACCCTAACATCACAATTAAAACAACTAGAGAAGCAAGAGCAAACACATTCAAAAGCTAGCAGAAGGAAAGAAATAACTAAGATCAGAGCAGAATTGAAGGAGATAGAGACATAAAACACCCTCCAAAAAAATAAATGAATCCAGGAGCTGGTTTTTTGAAAAGATCAACAAAATTGATAGACTGCTAGCAAAACTAATAGAGAAGAAAAGAGAGAAGAATCAAACAGACACAATAAAAAATGATAAAGGGGATATCGCCACCAACCCCACAGAAATACAAACTACCATCAGAGAATACTGTAAACACCACTACGCAAATAAACTAGAAAACCTAGAAGAAATGGATAATTTCCTGGACACATACACTCTCCTAAGACTAAATAACGAAGAAGTTGAATCCCTGAATACACCAATAACAGGCTCTGAAGTTGAGGCAATAATTAATAGCCTACCAACCAAAAAGAGTCCAGGACCAGACGGATTCACAGCCAAATTCTACCAGAGGTACAAGGAGGAGCTGGTACCATTTCTTCTGAAATTATTCCAATCAATAGAAAAAGAGGGAATACCCACTAACTCACTTTATGAGGCCAACATCATCCTGATACCAAAGCCTGGCAGAGATACAACAAAAAAAGAGAATTTTAGACCAATATCCCTGATGAACATTGAGGCCAAAATCCTCAATGAAATACTGGCAAACCGAATCCAGGAGCACATCAAAAAGCTTATCCACCATGATCAACTGGGCATCATCCCTGGGATGCAAGGTTAGTTCAACATATGCAAATCAATAAACGTAATCCAGCATATAAACAGAACCAAAGACAAAAACCACATGATTATTTCAACAGACGCAGAAAAGACCTTTGACAAATTTCAACAGTCCTTCATGGTAAAAACTCTCAATAAACTTGGTATTGATGGAACATATTTCAAAATAATAAGAGCTAGTTATGACAAACCCACTGCCAATATCATACTGAATGGGCTAAAACTGAAAGCATTGCCCTTGAAAACTGGCACAAGACAAGGATGCCCTCTCTCACCACTCCTATTCAACATAGTGTTGGAAGTTCTGGCCAGGGCAATCAGGCAAGAGAAAGAAATAAAGGATATTCAATTAGGAAAGGAGGAAGTCAAATCGTCCCTGTTTTCAGATGACATGATTGTATATTTAGAAAACCCCATTGTCTCACCCCAAAATCTCCTTAAGCTAATAAGCAACTTCAGTAAAGTCTCAGAGTACAAAATCAATGTGCAAAAGTCACTAGCATTCTTATACACCAATAACAGACAAACAGAGAGCCAAGTCATGAGTGAGCTCCCATTCACAATTGCTTCAAAGAGAATAAAATACCTAGGAATCCAACTTACAAGGTATGTAAAGGACCTCTTCAAGGAGAACTACAAACCACTGCTCAGTGAGAGCAAAGAGGACTTTGAAACAAATGGGAAAACATACCATGCTCATGGATAGGAAGAATCAATACTCGTGAAAATGGCCATACTGCCCAAGGTAGTCTATGGGTCAATGCCATCCCCAATCAAGCTACAATGACTTTCTTCACAGAATTGGGAAAAAGCTTCTTTAAAAGTTCATATGGAACCAAAAAAGAGCCCGCATCTCAAGACAATCCTAAGTCAAAAGAACAAGCTGGAGGCATCCACGGCTACTGACTTTAAACTATACTACAAGGCTACAGTAGCAAAATATAGCATGGGACTGGTACCAAAACAGAGATATAGACCAATGGAATAGAACAGAGTCCTCAGAAATAATACCACACATCTACAGCCATCTGATCTTTGATAAAACCTGAGAGAAACAAGAAATGGAAAAGGATTCCCTATTTAATAAATAGTGCTGGGAAAATTGGCTAGCCATCAGGCTGAGCTGGATCCTTTCCTTACTCCTTATGAAAATTAATTCAAGATGGTTAGAGACTTAAATGTTAAGACCTAATACCATAAAATCCTAGAGAGGAAAACACTGGTAGTACAAATTCAGGACATAGGCATGGGCAAAGACCATGTCTAAAACTTTCCAAAACAACAGCAGCAAAAAGCTAAAATTGACAAATGGGATCTAATTAAACTAAAGAAACTTCTGCGACAAAAGAAACACCATCCAAGTGAACAGGCAACCTACAGAATGGGAGAAAATTTTACGAAATCTACTCCATCTGACAAAGGCAATATCCAGAACCTACAAGAACTCAAACAAATTTACAAGAAAAACAAAGCAACCCCATCAAAGGTTGAAGTTATGAACAGACATTTCTCAAAGACATTCCATACAGCCAACAGAACATGAAAAATGCTCATCATCACTGGCCATCAGAGAAATGCAAATCAAAACCACAATGAAGTTACCATCTCACCAGTTAGAATGGCGATCATTCAAAAGTCAGGAAACAACAGGTGCTGGAGAGGATGTGGAGAAATAGGAACACTTTTACACTGTTGGTGGGATTGTAAAAGCTAGTTCAACCATTATAGGTATGGCGATTCCTCAAGGATCTAGAACTAGATGTACCATATGGCCAATACATGCATTACTGGGGATATACCCAAGAGATTATAAATTATGCTGCTATAAAGACACATGCACAGTATGTTTATTGCAGCATATTCTAATAGCAAAGACTTGGAATCCAGCAAATGTCCATCAGTAGTAGATTGGATTAAGAAAATGTAGCTGCATATACGCATGGGGCCGCATGCAGCTACATAAAAAAGGATGAGTTTAGGTCCTTTGTAGGGACATGGATGCAGCTGGAAACCATCATTCTTAGCAAACTATCACAGAACAGAAAACCAAACACCGCGTATTCTCACTCATAGGTGGGAACTGAACAATGAGATCTCTTGGACTCAGGAAGGGGAACATCACACACCAGAGACTATCATGGGAGGGAGGGGGAGGGATTGCATTGGGAGTTATACCTGATGTAAATGAAGCAGGTTTGAGTGGTTGCAGCAGACCAACATGGCACAGAATAACCATATGTAACAAACCTGCACATGTTATGCCTGCAAGAGTATAATAGTGAAACAGGTTGAGAAAAAAGAGAGGTGACTTTGAAAGCAGGGTGCACTATGCAGCCATAAAGAAGGATGAGTTTGTGTCCTTTGTAGGGACATGGATGCAACTGGATACCATCATTCTCAGCAATATAAAGACGCAGAAAGCCAAATACCGCATGTTCTCCTCCTTAGGGAGGGACTTGGGCAGGATCAGCAGGACGGGAGGAACAATGCACAGAAAAAAGAAAGGTCTGCTAGGGAAGGGAGTAGAGAGGAAAGGATAAATAAAGTCTCTATCTCATAGTGTCTGAGGGTCTCGTTCGGCATGACTGCACTACCATCCTAACTCGCTCCCCGTTAATACACATGTCCTACTCGAGCTTGGAATAAATAAAAACCAGTAGAAGCTAAAGAAATAAAGGCTGGCAAAGGCACAGATGTAACTCCATAATAGAAACCTACAAGGAACTAAAATTTGAGCAGAGCTTTGATGCAGTAAAGAAAAAGAGATAAAATAAAGATCAGAGCAGAAATAAATAATATTGAAATAAAGCATATCATACAAAATGTTATTGAAACAAAAAGTCAGTATTTAGGAAAGTTAAACATAATTGACAAACCTTTAACCAGACTAAGAAAGAGAGAAGATCCAAATAAAGAAAATCAGTGATAAAAAGGAGATACTACAACTGATACAACAGAAACTGAATGGATCATAAATGTCTACTATGAGCAACTATACCCCAATAAATCAAAAACTTAGAAGAAATGAACAAATTCCTAGATACAACATACAAAGACTGAACCAGGAAGAAAATTAAAACCTGAACAGACCAATAACCAGTAATAAGATCAAAGCCATAATAAAAAATCTCTCAGTAAAGTCCAGGAACTGATGGCTTCACCACTGAATTCTATGAAAATTTTTTTTAAAAAAACTACTACCAGTTCCCAACTATTCTAAAACATAGTGAAGGCGGGAATACTTCCAAGCTCATTCTACAAGTCCAGTATGACACTGAAACCAAAACCATATTTAAAAAATAATAATAAAAATAAAAAAGAAAGAAAACTATCAGCCAGTATCACTGATGAATACTGATGCAAAAATTCTCAACAAAATAGTAGCAAATCGAATTCAACAATACATTAAGAAGGTCATTCATCATGCCAAAGTGAAATTTATTTCTGGGATGCAAGGATGGTTCAATATATGCAAATCAATCAATATGATACATCAAACAAACAGAAGGAAGAACAAAAATCCTATAAGGCCAGGCTTGGTGGCTCACACCTTTAATCCCAGCACTTTTGGAGGTCAAGGCAGGAGGATCACTTGAGGCCAGAACTTCCAGACCAGTCTGGCCAACATGGCAAAACCCCACCTCTACTAAAAAAATACAAAAATTATCCAAGCATAGTGGTACACACCTGTAATCTTAGCTACTCAAGAGGCTGAGGCATGAGAATTGCTTGAGCCTGGCAGGCAAAAGTTGCAGTGAGCCAAGATTGTGCCATTGCACTCCAGCCTGGGCAACAGAGTGAGATCATCTCCCCCCGCAATCCCTCCAAAAAAAAAGATAATTTAAATTGATGCTGAAAAAGCGTTTGATGATTTTCAACATCTATTCATGACAAAAAAAGAAACCCTCAAGAAACAGGGGATAAAGGAAACATACCTCAACATTATAAAAGCCATATATGACAGACTCACAGGCAGTATCATACTGAATGGGACAAAACTGAAAGGCTTTCTTCTAAGAACTGGAACATGACAAGAATGCCTACTTCCATGACTGTTAGTCAACATAATATTGGATGTCCTAGCTAGAGCAATCAGACAAAAGAAAGAAAGAAAGTGCATTCATATTGGAAAGGAAGAAGTCAAATTATCCTTGTTCGCACAAGATATGATCCTATATTTGGAAAATCCTAAAGATTTCACATGAAAAAACTATTAGAGCAAATTCAGTAAAGTTGCAAAATACAAAATCAATATACAAAACCAGTAGCATATCTATATGCAGGGAACAATTTTAAAAAGAGATTAGAAACATAATTCCATTTACAGTAGCCACACATAAAATACCTAGAAATTAACCAGGGAAGTGAACAATATCTATAATAAAAATGATAAAATACTGATGGAAGAAATTGAAGAGTACACTAAAAAGATAATATATTCCATGCTCAGGGATTGGAAAAATCAATAGTGTTAAAATGTTTATACTACCAAAAGCAATCTACAGAATCCATAGAATCCCTATCAAAATACCAAGGTCATTCTTCATAAAAATAGCAATAGAAAAAACAATACTAAAATTGATATGGAACCACAAAAACCCCAGAGTCACCAAAGTTATCCTAAGTGAAACGAACAAACCTGGAATAATCACATTATCTGACTTCAAACTTACAGTAACCAAGACAGCATGGTACTGGCATAAAAACAGACATGTAGACCAATGGAACAGAATAGAGAAACAAAAAACAAACCCATAGATCTACAGTGAACTGATTTTGGACAAAGGTGCCAAGAATATACAATGGAGAAAAGACAGTCTTTCCAATAAGTGATTCTGAAAAAAACTTTATATTCATATGCAGAAGAATGAAACCAGACACCTATCTCTCACCATATATAAAAATCAAATCCAACTGGATTGATGACTGAAATATAAAATCTCAAACTGTGAAATTACTACAAGAAAACATTGGGAAACTTCTCCAGAACATTGGTCTGCTCCAAAAATGTTTTCAGTAATCCCCCACAATTTAAGTAAAAATGGACAAATGGAATCTCCTCGAGTTAAAAATCTTCTGTACAGCAAATAATACAATCAACAATGTGAAGAGACAACCAACAGAATGGGAGAAAATATTTGCAAACTACCCATCTGACAAGGGATTAATAACCAGAATATATCAGCAGCTCAAACAACTCTAGAGAAAAATCTTTAATAATTCAATCAAAAAATTGACTAAAAATGTGAATAGACAGTTCTCAAAAGAAGTCATGAAATGGTAAACAGGCATATGAAAAGCTGTTCAACATCACTGATCATCAGAGAAATGCAAGTGAAAACCACAATAAGATATCATCTCACCTCTGTTAAAATGGCTTATACCAAAAAGACCGGCGATAACAAATGTTGGTGAGGATGTGGAGAAAAGGGATTCCTCATACACTCTTGGTGGGAATGTAATTTAGTACAACCATTATGGAAAACAGTTTGGAGGTTTCTCAAAAAACTAAAAATTTGGCTGTCGTATGATCTGGGAATCTCACTGCTGGGTATATACCCAGAAGAAAGGAAATCAGTATGTTGAAGAGATATCTGCACTTCCATGTTTGTTGAAGCATTATTCACAATAGCCATGATTTGGAAATAACCTTAGTGTCCATCAACAGATGAGTGGATAAAGAAAATATGGTATATATACACAATGGGGTACTATTCAGACACAAAAAAGAATGAGATCCTGTCATTTGCATGGATGGAATTGCATGGATGCATGGATGGAATTGGAGATCATTTCATTAAGCGAGGTAAGCCAAGCACCTAAAGGCAAACTTTGCATGTTCTCACTTATATGTGGGATCTAAAAGTCAAAACAATTGAACTCATGGAGATAGAAAGTAGAAGGATGATTACCAGAAGATGTGAATGGTAGTGGGAGGATGTGCAGGAGATGGGGATGGTTACTGGATAGGAAAAAAAAATAGTTGGAAAGAATAAAAAAGATCTATTTGATAGCACAACTGAGTGACTATAATCAATAATAATTTAATTGTACATTTTAAAATAACTAAAATTACAAGTGTAGTTGAATTGTTTGTAACCCAAAGGATAAATGCTTGAGGGGATGAACACCCCATTTTTATGTTGTCATTATTACCCATTTCTGGCCTGTATTAAAACATCTCATGTATCCCATAAATATATACACCTAATATGTACCCACAGAAACTAAAAGTAAAATTTTCAAAACATGCTTAGATAATGAACTATCAAAAAAGAAGATATTACAATGATAAATATTTATACACCCAACACTACAGCACATAAATATATAGAGCAAAAACCAACAGAATTAAAGGAGATACAAACAGCAATATAATAATAGTAGGGGATTTTAATACCCCTTTCTCAACAATTGACAGATTAACTATGAAGAAAATTAATAAGGAAACAGCAGATTAGACAACACTATGGATCACATAGACTGAAAAGGCATATATAGAACACTCCATGCAATATCAACAAAATATACATTCTCCTTGTGCACACACAGAACATTCATCTGTATACAACATACGTAAGGCCACAAAACAAGTCTTAACAAATTCAAGAACACTGAAATCATATCAAGTATTTTTTCCAGCTACAAGGCTATGATGCTACAAATCAATAACGAAAAGAAAACTGAAAAATTCACTAATATATGGAAATTAAACAACAATCTACTGAACAACCAATGGGTCAAAGAAGAAATCAAAATGGAAATACAAAATACATTGATACAAATAAACAATGGAAACAACATGCCAAACCTTATAGGATACAGCAAAAACAGTTCTAGGAGGAAAATGTAAATGAAAAACATCTACATTATGAAACTTAAAAGTCTCAAAAAAAACTAACCTTACACCTCAAAAAACTAGAAAAGCATAGCAAACTAAGCTTAAAGATTGCAGAAGAATGGAAATAATAAAGATTAGAGCAGAAATAAATGAAATAGAGAAAAAATAATAAAGAGCAATAAAACTAAGAGTTGGATTTTTGAAAAGATAAGCAAAATTGGCAAACCTTTGTCTAGACTAAGAAAAAAAGAGGAAGTAAATAAATAAAATCATAAATGAAAGAGGACATATTGCAACTGATACCACAGAAATACAAAGGATCATAAGAGGCTATTGTGAACAATTACACACCAACAAACCACATAACCTAAAAGATATGAATAAATTGCTAGAAACATGTAATCTACCAAGACTGAATGAATGAAGAAAATTGAAACAGACCAATACTAAGTACAGAAATTGAATCAATAATCAAAAATCTTTCAACAAAGAAAACCCAAGGATTTGATGACTATGTGGCTGAGTTCTATCAAAATTTAAAGAACTAATACAAATCCATCTCAAACTCTTCCAGAAAAATGATGAGGAGGAAACACTTCTAAATCATTTGATAAAGCCAGCATTACCCTAATACCAAAAACAGATAAGAACACTACAAGAAAAAAAAACAACAGGCCAATATCTTTCATGAACATACATGCAATACTCCTCAACAAAATACTAGTAAACCAAATTTTACAGTACATTAAAAGAATCATACACCATGATACTGTGGGATTTATCCCTGACGTGCAAGCTTTTCTTCTAAGGTCAGGAAGAAGACAAGGATGCCCACTCTCACCACTTCTATTCAACGTAGTACTGGTAGTCTTAGCTAGAGCAATTGGGTAAGAAAAAGTAATAACAAGCATTTAAATAGGAAAGGAATAAGTAACATTATCTCTGTTTGCAGATGGGATGCTCTTATATTTAGAAAACCATAAAGACTCCATAAAAAGCTGTTAAGTCTTATCAACAAATTCATTACAATTGCAATAGGTGAAGTCAAAAAATATCAATTACATTTCTACACACTAACAGTTAACTATGTGAAAAAGAAATAAACAATTCCATTTACAATAGCATCAGCAAAAATAAAGTATTTAGTAATAAATTTAACCAAGGAGGTTAAAGCTCTGTACACTGAAAACTGTAACACATGAATGAAAGAAATTGAAGAAGACATAAATAAATGGAAATATATCCCTGTTCCTCAGGAAGCTGAGGCAAGAGGACCGCCTGAGCCCAGGAGCTTGAGCCTGCAGTCAACTATGATTGTGCCACTGCTCTCTCGCTTGAGTGAAAGAGTAAGACTCCATTTCTTTTTTTAAAAAAAAATCTACTTATATGGAAAAGATAAAATATCTCCATGTTCAAGGATCGGAAGAATTAACATTGTTAAAATTTCTATATTACCCAAAGTGGTCTATGGAGTCAATGAAATTGCTATCAAAATTCCCGTGGCATTTTTTACACGAATAAAAAAAACAATCCAGAACTTTTATGGAACAATAAAGAACCTGAATAGTCCAAGCAATCTTGAGCAAGAACAAAGGCATGTCAGACCTCAATATACCTAGCCATTTGACCACTAGTTCACCATCTCTTACATGGAACAGTTGATACTTTTTTCCACCTTTCATGTATTGTCACTTACTTTCTCTTTTGTTAAGAAAATAAGGCCTTTGATGAGAAAATCAAATACTGAGAAAGGAGATCAGGTCCAGAGGGGAGAAAATGA
Organism: Papio anubis; assembly: GCF_008728515.1. Classification (NCBI taxonomy): domain Eukaryota; kingdom Metazoa; phylum Chordata; class Mammalia; order Primates; family Cercopithecidae; genus Papio; species Papio anubis. The sequence goes on along the minus strand of NC_044996.1, from coordinate 76,185,576 downwards.
AGTTTTAACTTTGCTGGAGGTTACAGCAAAAGCAAAATCCCAGAAGCATTGTATTTATGAAAGTTGAACACTAGCTTTATGGTCAGATAAGGGGACTCACAGGACCATGACGGGTCCGCAGGACCTCAAGGGAAAGCAAACTCATGATTTCTCACGGCATCCCATTGCTTCTCTGATGACTTTGGGTTTTTCTTTCAAGTACTATTCTAATGTAAACATCAATTCCTTTGTCTCCCAAATAAAGGATCTCAAACTCCAGACATTTGTATTCTGCCTCCATGGCAACATGGAAGCCCCCATCCTCCCAGGTTGCTAATATAATTCTCCACTACCCAGCTTCACTGAAACAGGTCACTGAAGTAGCTGTAGGCTGTATGGCAGGCACCTTTGACGCTATAGTCCTGACTTCCATAGACCAGAAGAGACTCTGAGAGAGCTTTGGAGACTCCCTCAGAGGTGGTTTCACACACCTCGGTTGGTCTTGTCCTGCTAAAAGACTCCAAGGAAGAGGGAACCAGCAAAACAGAGCTAGTTATTTTCACTTTTTCTAACCAGAAATTGAAACTCCTGGCTTGATGTGTGAAAAGCGATTAGGAAGAAATGGGGAAGAGGATAAGACGATGAATGTGGAGGAAGAGAGTTCAACCCCATAAAGTGCCAAGGGAAAATGCCTAATAACAGGAAAAACAGGCTTTGTTTAGAAGGCCTCCCCAACCGCACCTCTAGATTTTCATAATCCTTTTGAATCATCCTCTATTGTGCAGGAAGAGCCACTAGAAGAAAAAAAATAGAGACTCCATGTTCTGCAATCCCTGGCAAGCAACCCCTCCTACCCAAATTCAAAGCCTGGGAAACGCAACCTGCATTCACAGAAAGTGAAAACTATTTTGGCCCCTTTGCTTTTCACCTATCTGCATACCATTTGGGACCAACTCCCTTCTAGGCCCAGAGAGCTCATAACAATTAAGGGCAAAAGCCTAAGCGCCCAGGCTTTTATTCCAGATCCAGGATGGCTGCCTTCTGGGTAAGGCGAACAGACACACAGGTAACAGAGGAACCTTTTCCACTTTACCCTTCCCTATATCACAATGACTACCACTGATGAAATATCCATGTAAGCTGGCATTAGAATCTACAGATACCAACCATTGGAAGTTTAGAAAAGGAGTCCTTATGGTACCCATGTTTCTGTTTCAAAAATCTCTCTCACTTGGCTAATATGGACTGTGCATCGGGTTTTCTACTATAAAGTTTATATTTTCTTCTTCATAATAATAAGTAATCTGTGGTAAGATTCTTTGACTACATATAAATACTGTGTTTCTTATCAAACCTTCACCCACTGCTTTTAGCATCTATTGATAATTCATGCCTAAATCAATTATTACTGTTACAGTTGCAAAATAATAATTTTTCCAACTTTGTGATTTTTTCTAAAGCTGACATCATGTAGCCCCTGATATTATGAACTGAGAAGAACACAACATCACTTCTGTTTGTTCCTCCCCAAATCACATAACCTCAATCTAATCATAAGGAAATATCAGACCAATTCAAATTGAGGGACATCCTACAAATAACTGGCCTGAACTCTTCAAAAGTGACAATGTATGAAAGACAAAGAAAGGCTAAGGGATTTTTCTAAACTAAAATGAGACTGAAGGTAAAATGCCTGCTCCTGGATTGGATACTGGATTGGGAGGGGGGATTACTGTAAAGAACATTATTGAGACAATTGGCAAATTTTGAATATGGACTGTAAATTATAAAAAGCATATTCTATCGATATTTAATAAAAGTGTGCTGTGGTGAAATAGAAAAGACAATTCTAAAATTTGTGTGGAACCACAAAAGACCTTGAATAGCCAAGCAATCCTGAGGAAAAAAACAAAGTTGGAAGCATCACACTTCCTTTCAAATTATTTTACAAAGCTATAGTAATCAAAACAGTTTGGAACTGGCATAAAAACAAGTACAAACCAATGGAAAACAATAGAGAGCACAGAAATTAACTCATGCATAAACAGTCACTAATTTTTGACAAAGACACCAAGAAGACACAACAAAGAAAAGATAATCTCTTTAATAGATGGTGTTGAGAAAACAAGTTATCCATATACAAAAGAATGAAACTGGACTCTTTTCTTATACCATACACAAAAATCAACTAAAAATGTGTTAAAGACCTAAACATATGACCAGAAACTATTAAATTCCTAGAAGATTACAAAGAAGAAAAGCTCATTGACACTGGTTTTGGCAATGATTTTTTTGAATATCACAACAAAAGCTCAAGCAACTGAAGCAAAAATAAACAGGTGGGACTATATAAAAGCAAAAAGCTATTGCAATGAAAGAAAACATTTGCAAACCATATACTGGTTGAAGGCTAAATATCCAAAGTACACAAGAAATTCACATAACTCAATAGCAAAATTAAAAATGAGTAAACTTTTTTTTTTTCCAAGACAAGTCTCACTCTGTTACCCAGGTTAGAGTACAGTGGTGCAATCTTGGCTCACTGCAACCTCTGCCTCCCAGGCTCAAGCGATTATCTTGTCTCAGCCTTACGAGTAGCTGGGACTACAGGCATGCACAACCACGCCTGGCTAATTTTTGTAATTTTTTTTTTTTTTTTTTTTTTTTTTTTTTAGTAGAGATGGGGTTTCACCATGTTGGCCAAGCTGATCTTGAACTCCTGACCTCAGATGATCCCCCCACCTCAGCCTCCCAAAGTGCTGGGAGTACAGGCATGAGTCATCACACCTGGCATCAATTTTTTAAATAAGAAAAGAACTTTAGTAAACATTTCTCCAAAGAAGACGTAAAAATGGCCAGCAGATATATGAAAGGTGGTCAGCATCGCTAATCACCAGGGAAATACAAATCAAAATCACAACAATATATCACCTCACACATGTTAGAATAGCTATTATTAAAATGACAAAAAATAATAAGTGTTAGCAAGGATGTGGGGAAAAGGGAACCCTTATACACTGCTGGTGGGAATGTAAATTGGTATAGCCATTATGGCACACAGTATTTAAGTTTCTGCAAAAATTAAAAATAGAACTACCATACGTCCCAACAATTCATCTTTTGGGTATATACAGAAAGTAATAATAACCTCATGGCAGTATCTGCACCCCCATGTTCCCTGCAGCATTTTTCACAATAAACAAGATAGAAACAACCTAAGTGTTCATCAACAGAAGACTGGGTAAAAAATGGTGGTATATATACACAATAAAATATTATTTAACCTTCAAGAAGAAAATGATTCTACCATTTGCCACAACATGGATAAACCCGGAGGACATTATGCTAAATAAACTAAACTAGTCAAAGAAAGAAAAATACTGGATGATTTATCTTATGTGGGGAATTTTTTAAGTTGAATACATAGAAACAGAGAACAGGACATGGTTACCAGAGGCCAGGAAAGAAGGGAGAATGGGGAGATGCTAGTCAAAGGACATAAAGTTGATGTTATGTAGGATGAATAAATGTAGACATTTATTATACAGCATGAAGACTATACTTAATATTATATTGTATACAGGAAAATTGCTATGAGTATATTTTAGGCCCTCTTAGCACAAAAATAGGTAACTATGATAAAGAAGGCAAAGCAAAGTGGCTCAATAGAATCATCTCCTCACAAGAACACTAAATTGAATGAGGATCCACACAAGAAAGCACGTTTGTGACAACCAAAAATCAGGTAAGCAATCACAGTATCTGGTTTTCATATCCTATCAAGAAAATAGACACTGAAGAGGGTATGAAAGACAGTCTTGCATTTGCCTTCATGACGAATTCCCCATCCCACAGCAGTGTCAAAAGAGAATATGTGTGCTTAGAGGGAGAACAACAAAGTGATTGTGGGACTTCTGTCACAGAACACAACAGAGGATAGAATTCGGCTGGTGTCCACAGAGGGAGAATTTAGAGCGGCTCCAGACAAAGAGAAATTCTCTACCCATGCGGTAGGAAAATGAGTTCTAGCTAGTCCCACCACAAGCCAACTAAAGTGCCCTGGGGTCCTGAATAAATCGGAAAGGTAGTGTAGGCCACAAAGACTACTGTCCTTGTGCAAGTCCTGCTGCTGCATTGGGCTCAGAGTCAGTAGATGTGGAGTGCACATGACCCAGTGAGACACCAGCTGGGGTGGTCGAGAGAGTTCTTGCATTTCCCCTTCTCCAAGGCAGTGAAGCTTGAGGAGTTACTCCTTCCATTTGCAGAAAGAAAAAAGGAAGAGTAAAGATGACTTTGTCTTGAAAATTGGATACCAGCTCAGCCACAGTAAAATAAAACACCGAGAAGACAATTCTTTATTTCAGGCCCTAACTCCTGAATGACATTTCTAGACCCACCCTGGGTGATATAGTTTGGATACTCATCCCCATCCAAAACTCATGTTAAATTGTACTCCCTAATGTTGGAGTTGGGGCCTCCTCCTCACTTTCTCTCTTGCTCTTGCTATGACCATGTGAAGTACCTGTTCCCACTTTGCCATCTGCCATTAATAAGACCTTTCTGAGGCATCCCCAGAAGCAGATTCTGGCACTAAGTGTCCTGTACAGCCTGCAGAGCCAAATAAAGGTATTTTAAAATAAATTACCCAGTCTTATGATTCAATATCTAGAAAACCCCATAGTCTCAACCCAAAAGCTCCTTAAGCTGATAAACAATTTCAGCAGTCTCAAGATACAAAATCAAAGTACCAAAATTGTTAGCATTCCTATACACCTAAAACAGCAAAGGTGAGAGCCAAATCAGGAACACAATCCCATTCACAATTGCCACAAAAAGAGTAAAATATCTAAGAATACACCTAGCCAGGGAGAAAAAAGGTCTTTACAATTAGAATTACAAGACACTGCTCAAAGAAAAAACATCTTAATATTTATATGAAATGAAAAAGGAGCCCAAATAGCCAAGGAAATCCTAAGCAAAAAGAACAAAGCTGAAAGCATCACCTTACCTAACTTCGAACTATATTACAGGACTACAATGACCAAAAGAGCACAATACTGGTATAAAAACAGACACATAGACCAATGGAACAGAATGGACAGCCAAGAAATTAAGCTACACAGCTAAAACTATCTGATCTTCAACAAAGCTGACAAAAACAAGCAATATCTAAAGGAATTTCTATTCAATAAATGGTGCAGGGATAACTGGCTACCCAAAGGCAGAAGATTGAAACTGGACCCCCTCCTTACACCATATACAAAAATTAACTCAAGGGGATTAAAGACTAAAATGTAAGACCCAAAACTATAAAAACCCTGGAAGACAACATAGGCAATACCATTCTGGACATAGGAATTGGAAAAGTTCCATAATGAAGACACCAAAAGCAATTGCAACCAAAGCAAAAATTGTCAAAAGAAATATAATTAAACTAAAGAGCTTTTGCACAGCAAAAGAAACTATCAAGAGTAAATAGAATACCTAAAGAATGGGAGAAAATGTTTACAAACTATGTGTATTAGTCTGTATATCACTGTGTGTCACTATGTGTATCACTCTGCTATAAAGAACTGCCCAAGATTGGGTAATTTATAAAGGGAAGAGGTTTAATTTGCCTACAGTTTCACAGGGCTGGGGAGGCCTCAGAAAACTTACAATAATGGCAGAAGGGGAAGCAAACACACCTTCTTCATATGACAGGTGTAAGGAAAAGTGCTGAGCAAAAGGGGAAAAACCCCTTATAAAACCATCAGATCTCATAAGAACTCACTCACTATCATGAGGACAGGATGAGAGTAACTGCCCTGTGATGAAATTACCCTCCACCAGGTCCCTCTCACACCACATGGAGATTATAAAATCTACAATTCAAGATAAAGTTTGGGTGGAGATACAGCCAAACAATATTATTCTACTCCAAAATCTCAAGTCCTGACATTGCAAAACACAATCATGCCTTCCCAACAGTCAAAGTCTTAACTTATTTCAGCATTAACTCAAAAGTCCAAGTCCAAAGTCTCATCTGAGACAAGGCAAGTCCCTTCTACCTATAAACCTGTAAAATCAAAATCAAGTTAATTGTTTTCTAGATATAATGGGTGTACAGGCATTTGGTAAATACACCCATTCCAAATGAAAGAAATTGGCCAAAATGAAGGAGCTACAGGCTTCATGCAAGTTCAAAATCCAGCAGGTCAGTCAATCTTAGAGCTCTGAAATGATCTCTCTTGACTTCATGTTTCACATCCAGGTCACACTGATGCAAGAGGTGGGCTCCCACAGCCTTGGGAATTTCCACCACTGTGGTTTTCCAGGTTACAACCTCCCTCCCAGCTCTCTTCACAGACTGGCATTGAGTGTCTGCAGGTTTTTCAGGTGCATGGTACAAGCTGTCAGTGGATCTACCATGCTGGGGTCTGGAAGATGGTGGCCCTCTTCTCATAGTTCCACTAGGCAGTGCCCCAGTGGGGAATCTGTGTGAGGGCTCCAACCCCACATTTTCCTTCTTCACTGTCCTAGCTGAGCTTTTTCATGAGGGCTCTGCCCTGCAGCAAACTTCTGCCTGGACATCCAAGCATTTTCATACATCCTCTGAAATCTAGGAGGATGTTTCCAAACCTCAATTCTTGACTTCTGTGCACCTGCAGGCTCAACAACATGTGGAAGCTGCCAAGGCTTGGAGCTTGTACCCTCTGAATCCAAGGCCCAAGCTGTACCTTGGTTCCTTTCAGCCATGGATGAGACACAGGGCACCAAGTCCCAAGACTGCACAAAGCAGTAGGACCTTGGGCCCACCCCATGGAACCATTTTTTTCCTCCTAGACCTCTGGGACTGTGATGGGAGGAACTGCCATGAAGCTCTGGAGACACTTTCCCCATTGTCTTGGCAATTAACATTTGACTCCTCATTACTTATGCAAATTTATGCAGCTGGCTTGCATTTCTCCTCAGAAAATTGGCTTTTCTTTTCTGTCATATCATCAGGCTGCAAATTTTTCCAACTTTTATGCTCTGCTTCCCTTTTAAATTTAAGTTTCAATTCCAAACCATATCTTTGTGACTACTTAAAACCGAAAGCATTTAACAGCATCCAAGTCACTTCTTGAATGCTTTTATGTTTACAAATTTCTTCTGCCAGATACCTAAATAATGTCTCTCAAGTTCAAAGTTTCACAGATCTCTAGGATCAGGCAAAATACCACCAGTCTTTTTGCTAAAATATAGCAAGAGTCACCTTTATTCCACTTTCCAACAAGTTTCTTATCTACATCCAAGACCACCACACCCTGGACTTCATTGTGCATATCAATAGCAACATTTTGGTCAAAGCCATTTAAAAAGTCTCTAGGAAGTTCCAAACTTTCCCACATCTTTCTGTCTTCTTCTGAGCCCTCCAAACTCTTCCAACTTCTGCCTGTTACTTGGTTCCAAAGTCATTTCCACATTTTGGATATCTTTATAGCAGCACCCCACTACCCAGTACCAATTTACTGTATTAGTTCATTCTCATGCTCCTATAAAGAACTGCTAGAGACTGGGTAATTTATAAAGGAAAGATGTTTAAATTGCTCACAGTTCTGCAGGGCTCAGGAGGCCTCAGGAAACTTACAATCATGGCAGAAAGTGAAACAAACATGTGTTTCTTCACAAGGTAGCAGAACAAATATGTGCCAAGCAAAAGAGAGAAAAGTCCTTTATAAAACCATCAGGTCTCATGAGAACTCACTAACTATCATGAGAACAGCATGAGGGTGACTGCCCCCATGATTAAATTACCTCCCACTGGATCCTTCCCATGACATATGGAGATTATGGGCACTAAAATTCAAGACGAGATTTGGATGGGGACACAACCAATTCTCAGTATGCATCCAACAATGGTCTAATATCCAGCAACTATGAGGAACTTAAACAAATTTACAAGCAAAAAACCAAAAATCTTGTTAAAAAGTGGGCAAAAAATACAGACAGTTTTCAAAGACATACATGCAGCCAATAAACATGTGAAAAAAGCTCAACATCACTGATCATTAAATAAAATCATTATATTTGCATTCAAGAAATACAAATCAAAACCACAATGAGATACCATCTCACACCAGTCACAATGGCTATTTCTTGTGTTTGCTTTGTTTTCTGAGGCAGGATCTTGCTCTGTTACCCAGGATAAAGTATAGTGGCATGATATTGGTGCACTGCAAACTTCACCTCACTGGTTCAAAGGATCCTCCCACCTCAGCCTCCCAAGTAGCTGGGACTAAAAGCATGCACCACTACTTCTGATAAATTTTTGTATTTTCAGTAGTGACAGGGTCTCCCCATGTTGCCCAGGCTGGTCTTGAACTGGACTCAAGCAATCTACCTGCTTGCCTCAGCCTGCAAAAGTGCTGGGATTACAGGCATGAGTCACCATGCCTGGCCCAGAATCACTATTATTAACAAGTCAAAAAAAGTCTTAAAAAAAAGAATGAAATTATTCCTTTGCAGAAACATGAATCAAGTTGGAGGCCATTATCCTTAGCAAACTAACACAGAAACAGAAAACAAAATACCACATGTTCTCACTTATAAGTGGGAGCCAAACCGCTGAACACAAGTGGACAGAAAGAGAAGAATAAACACTGGGGCTCATTGGAGGGTGGAGGATGAGGCGGGGAAGAGGATCACAAAAAAAAAAAAAAAAAAACTGTTGGGTACTAGGCTTAATACCTGGTTGATAAAATAATCTGTACAACAAACTCCTATGACACTAGTTTACCTGTACAATCAACCTATGCATGTACCCCTGGATGTATATTTAAAGTTAAATTTAAAAAAAAAAATTACTCAGTCTCATGTACTTCTTTATAGCAATGTGAGAACAACCTAATACAGAAAATTGGTAATGAAGAGTGAGGCAATGCTATAAAGACACCTGAAAATGTGGAACTGACTTTGGAACTGGGTAATGAGCAAAGGTTGGAAGAGTTTGGAGGGCTCAGAAGAAGAAAGAAAAAGGAGGGAAAGCTTTGAACTTCTTAGAGGTTTGTTATAGAAATGAGAAACTTACTGGGAACTGGAGCAAAGATCATATTTGTTATACCTCAACCAATACCTGGATTGCACGGTGCCCCTACCCTAGGAGTCTGTGGAAGTTTGAATTTGAGGGTGATAATTTAGAGTATCTGGAGGAAGATATTTCTAAGCAGCAACGTATTTAAGATGTGGCATGGCTGCTTCTAACAACCTATGCTCAGATGTGAGAGCCAAAAAAAGACTTAAAGTTGGAATTTATATTTAAACAGGAAGCAGAGCATAATAGTGTGAAAACTTTGCAGCATGGTCATGTGGCAGAGAAAGAAAAAAATGGGGGGAGAGGAATTCAAGCAGGCTGTGGGGAAAACATTTGCTAGGGAAATTTGCACAACTGAAAGGAATCAAAGTGCTAATAGCCAAGACAATGAGATAAAGAACTTGGAGGAATTTCAGAAATCTTTTAGGCAGCCCATGCCATCAAAGACACAGAGGCCTAGGAGGGAAGAATTGTTTCCTGGGCCAGGCCCAGGGCCATGCTTCTCTATGCAGCTTCAAGACACTGCTTCTCATATCCTGGTCAGTCTTGTTTTAGTCTCAGCTGAAAGGAAACCAGGTACAGCTTAGGCCACAATTCTGCAGGATGCAAGCAATAAGACATAGCACTTTCCACATGGTAATAAGCCTACAAGCAAACAAAATACAAGAGTGAAGGGGACTTGGAATCTTCATCTAGATTTCAGAGGATGTATGAGAAAGGCGGGGTGCCCAGGCAGAAGCCTGCTGCAGAGGCAGAGCCCACACAGATGCTTTGTTAGGGCAATGCAGAGGGAAAATGTCAGACTGGAGCCCACACACAAATTCCTCCATGGGGCACTGACTAGTGGAGTTCTGGAAAGGGGGCTGCTTCTAGAAAACCTAGAAGATATAGATAAATTTCTTGTAATTACTTGTAAATAAAACCTTCCTAGCTTAAATCAGGAAGAATTAGATATCCTAAACAGACCAATAATAAGCAGAGAGATAGAAATGATAATTTAAAATTACCAACAAAGAGTCCAGTACCAGACAGATTCACAGCACAATTCTACCAGACATTCAAAGAAGAATTGGTACCAATCCTTTTGACACTACTCCACAACATCGAGAAAGAAGGAACTCTCCCTAATTCATTCTATGAAGCCGGCATCACTCTGATACCAAAACCAGAAAAGGACACAACCAAAAAAGAAAACTACAAACTGATATCCTTGATGAACATAGATGCTAAAATCCTTAACAAAATAATAGCTAACCAAATCCAACAATATATCAAAAAGATAATCCATCATGATCAAGTGGGATTCATACCAGGATGCAGGAATGGTTTGACATATGCAAGTCAATAAATGTGATACACCACATAAAAAGAATTCAAAACAAAAATACCACGACCATCTCAATGAAGGCAGAAAAAGCATTTGACGAAATTCAGCATCCCTTGATGATTAAAACCCTCAGCAAAATTGGCATACAAGAAACATATCTTAATGTAATAAACGCCATCTATGACAAACCCTCAGCCAACATAATACTAAATGGGGAAATGTTGAAAGTATTCCCTCTGAGAATGGGAACAAGACAAGGATGCACATTCTCACCACTCCTCTTCAACATAGTAGTGGAAGTCGTAGCCAGAGCAATCAGACAAGAGAAAAAAATAAAGCACACCCAAATCAGTAAAGAGGAAGTCAAACTGTCACTGTTTGCTGACAATATGATTATTTACCTTGAAAACTCTAAGGACTCCTCCAGAAAGCGCCTAGAACTGATAAAAGAATTCAGCAAAGTTTCCAGATACAAGATTAATGTACAAAAATCAGTAGCTCTTCTATACACAAACAGTGACCAAGTAGAAAAGCAAGTCAATAACTCATCCCCTTTTACAATAGTTGCAAAAATAAAACAAAATACTTAAGAGTCAAAAGACCTCTACAGGAAAAGCTAAAAAACACAACTGAAAGAAATCACAGATGACACAAACAAATGGAAATATCCCATGCTCATAGATGGGCAGAATCAATATTTTGAAAATGGCCAAACTGACAAAAACAATTTACAAATTCAATGTAATCCCCATCAAAATACCACCATCATTCTTCACAGAGTAATAAAAAAAATTAAAATTCATACAAAACCAAAATAAGAGCTCGCATAGCCAAAGTGAAACAAGGAAAAAGAACAAATCTGGAGGCATCACACTACCTGATTTCAAACTATACTATAAGGCCATAGTCACCAAAGCAGCTTGGTACTGGTATAAAAATAGACACATAGACCAATGGAACAGAATAAAGAACCCAGAAATAAACCCTAATACTTACAGCAATTTAACCTAAGACCTGAAATTATAAAAATTCTAGAAGATAACATTGGAAAAACCCATCTAGACATTGGCTTAGACAAGGATTTCATGAACAAGAACCCAAAAGCAAATGAAATAAATACAAAGATAAATAGCTGAGACCTAATTAAACTAAAGAGCTTTGGACAGCAAAAGGAACAGTCACGAGAGTAAACAGACAACCCACAGAGTGAGAGAAAATCTTCACAATCTATACATCTGACAAAGAATTAATATCCAGAATCTACAACAAACTCAAACAAATCAGTAAGAAAAAAACAAACAATCTCATCAAAAAGTGGGCTAAGGACATGAGCAGAAAATTCTCAAAAGAAGATATACAAATGGCCAACAAACATATGCAAAAATGGTCAACATCACTAATGATCAGGGAAATGCAAATCAAAACCACAATACAATACCACCTTACTCCTGCAAGAATGGCCATAATCCAAAAAAAAAAAAAAAAAAAAAAAAACAGAAGACATTGACGTAGATGTGGTGATCAGGGAACACTTCTACACTGCTGGTGGGAATGTAAACTAGTACAGTCGCTATGGAAAACAGGGTGGAGATTCCTAAAAAAACTAAAAGTAGAACTACCATTTGATCCAACAATCCCATTACTGGCTATCTACCAGAGGAAAATAAATCATTATTTGAAAAAGACACTTGCACATCCATATATGTAGATAGCATAATATGATAATATCATGTGATCCAACCCATATCCCCATGATATCAGTGAGTGTGATACATATATATGATATATATATGTGATACATATATATGATATATATATATGTGATACATATACATATATATGAAGGAATACTACTCGGCCATAAAAAGAAATGAATTAACAGCATTTACAGTGACCTGGATGAGACTGGAGACTATTATTCTAAGTGAAATAACTCAGGAATGGAAAACCAAACATTGTATGTTCTCACTGATATGTGGGAGCTAAGCTATGAGGACGCAAAGGTATAACAATGATACAATGGACTTTGGGGACTTGTGGGGAAGAGTGGGAGGAGGGCAAGGTATAAAATACAACAAATATGGTGCAGTGTATACTGCTCGGGTGCACCAGAATCACACAAATCTTTACTAAGAATTTACTCATGTAACCAAATACCACCTGTACCCCAATAACTCATGGAAACAAATAATTTTTTAAAAAATTGAAAAATAAGTAAATGAGAAAATACATGACAAACGGTTGGCACAGTTTCTGACATGTGGACTACCCATAAAATTAGTCTCCTTCCCCCTCCCCAAGGTAAGATGTAATCATTTCATCTTCTAGGAATCCATAGCACTTTGTTCAAATCTCTGCAATAATCCTGAATTCTAATTATTTGTTTGCTTCTTTGTCTCTATGAAGGAGACTCTTTAAGGCCTCAGACTGTCTCATTTACCTTTCAAATCCCCAGCACCTACCACAGAGCCTGAAAGTCAACAAGCAAGCATTAAATAAATGCTTCTACCCCAGATTCTCAGCTAAAGATTTTTCCCATAGATCACTCACTACCTCTTCATTGCCATATCAATGAATACCCAAGATTTTCCCTCTTCTTGGAATAGCTTCCTTTTTTTCTAATAAATATTTCTGCGTGGGTTAGCTCAAGTCTCTCCTCCCAGAAACTCTCCCTAATAATCCAATTGAATCTTTTTTACAAGCTAATATAACTATTAGGTTCCTCTAACTGAGATTGCCTACTTTAAAGAAAGAGAAAGGAAAAAAATGGGGGAGGGGAAAGGAACCATAAGAAGAAGGAAGAAAGATGAAGGCAGTAGAATCAGGATTCAAAAAATCTTAACAAGCTGCAGAGGGTGGCCATATCTAAGAAGTATAAAATGTAATCAAAAGAAAAGTAAATTTCTACAAATGAAAAATTACTCCATGCATCCCCAGGTAATATAACTAAAAAATAACAGTTACAGAGGGATGGATTACAGCTCAAGTTAAGATTAGTCAGAAATGAGCACAGATGGAAGGGGTTGCACTGAGTTCACCATCATAGAAGGCTTTAATGCACCTCCTAGATGACCTTTGGGCAGGCATGTTTTAAAGAGGAGATTCTGGCATCACAAGGAAAAGTTGAACCATAGCACTTTATGACACTCTTATCCTGAGATTGCCTGGTTCTATAAAAGGGAAGGATAGAGGGAACAACAGTGGGAGAGGCCACATTGCACTGGCAGATCATAAGAAATAATCAAAGTGCACAAGAGAGAAGCAAAGAGATGAGAGGCATAATGAAGGACAAGGATACTGGCTCTGAAGCTTCTGGAAGGTATCAGTATAAAACTGATAGCATGAAAGCTACTACTAGAGTCTTGCTCATATTCTCAGAGACCTTCCATTTTATTCTCTCCCTTCCATGAACTCTCTAAATTATTGAGTCAGGATGTCCTTGCCTCCCTCTAGGCCTGTTGGCACCTGCCACAGCCATCTTGGCCACTGGGTCTCTACCTCTCCAGTTCCATTGTCTGGGTAGCCTGAAGCATTAGTGGTTAGCAGTTGCCAGAAGAAAGGACATGGTTGACAAAAGACAAAAGATACACAAACTTTATTTCTCTCTTCTCTCAGTTTTCATCCCTGGCAGCTTTTACCTCCCTGGCTCACAGGTATAGGGAATCTGAAAGAATAGGCGCTAGTGTTTGAGATGAGTTTTATTCATATTGGGAGCCAGGAGCATGAAGCCAGGGTGCAAAGGTGGCTCATCTTACAAAAATAAACATATGTAATTTACCAAATTAATAGAATAAAAAGGAATAAACCACACGATCATCTCAACTGATATTTTTCTGATAAAAACACACAATAGGGGAGATAGAGCAAGATGGCAGAAGAGAAGGCACCACTGATGGTCACCCCCACAAGGACACCAAGTTGACAACCATCTACAAAGAAAAAAAAAAAAAACCTTTATAAGAACCAAAAATCAGGTGAACACTCATAGTACCTGCTTTAATTTCATATCACTAAAAGAGGCATGGAAGCAACAGAGAAAACAGTCCTGAATAGCTGATGCCACCCCTCCCCCACCCCCAGCAACTGTAGTGTGGTACAGAAAGCCTCTCTGGGCAATGGGGAAAGGAAAAGACAGCAATTGTGAGACATTAAGCTTAGTACTGTCCTGTTAGAGCAGAAAAAAAAATCAAACTATACCAAACTCAGCTGATGCCAGCCCATGGAGGGAGCATTTAAACCAACCTTGACCAGAGGTGAATTGCCAATCCCAGTGGTCAGAACTTGAGTGCCAGAAAAGCTCACCACAGAAGGCTACAGCACTCTGTGTCTCCAAGTAAACTTGAAAGGCAGTCTATGCCATAAGAATTACAACCCTTAAGCGAGACCCAGTGCTGAACTAGGCCCAGGAACAGTGTGCTGGGAGGCACATAACATGCTGAGATACCTGGGGCTGCCCATGGCATCACCCATCCCCTAGCCCCAAGCTGCACAGTGCAAGGTTCCAAAAGAGACCCCTTCCTTCTGTTTGGGGGAGAGGAGAGGGGAGAGTGGAGAGGACTTTGTCTTGCATGTTGAATACCAGCTCAGTCACATGTCCTGGGCCAGAAGGCAACCTACTGCCTTGAAGGAAAGGACCCAGTTCTGGCAGCATTTATCACCTGCTGAATAAAGAGCCCTTGGGCCCTGAAGAACCAGCAGCAATACCCATGTACTACATTGAGGGCCTTGGGTGAGACTCTGATACTTGCTGGCTTCAGGTACCAGCATGGCCACAGGCTGGCAGAGCATCAAGTGGGCTCTTGGGGTCTCTTATTGCAGTACTTGGCGCTTGGATGGCATTTCTGGACCAGCCCGGGGCCAGAGGGAATCCCACTGCCCCAAAGGGTGAGTCCCAGCACAGGCAGCACTTACCACAAGCTAAGTTAAGAGCCCTTTGGCATTAAGGGAACATTGGCTGGTAGTCTCACGGTACTTCTTGTGGCTTGTGGTGGTCATGGCTATGCGGCAAGGGTGCTCTGCTTTCGGAAAGGGGGAGAGAAGAATGGGGGAGGACATTGTCTTTTGAGTTCCAGATCGACTGCAATACAATAGAATACCAGGTAGACTTCTAAGGTTTGCAGTCCTAATCCCTGACTCCCAGACAGTACTTCTGGACCCACCTGGGGCCTGGGGAACCTCACTACCCTGAAGAGAAGAATACAGGTCTGCGTGGCTTTGCCAACTGCTGATTGTGGAGCCCAGGGCCTTAAGCAAAAATAGGCAGTAGCCAGGGAACAAGGACAGTGGGCATTGGGTGAGATCCAGTGCTGTACTGACTTCAAGTCTGACCCAGTGCAGTCACAGCGGTGGTGACCAGAGCAGGGCCAGTATCATTCCACCCCCAGATTTAGGTGGCTCAGATCATAAAGAGAGACTGTTTTGAGAAAATAAGGAAAGAGAATAAGAGTCTCTACCTGGTAATTCAAAGAATTCTCCTGGATCTTGCCCATGACCATCAGGTGGCACCTCTAAAAGTCTGCAAGAACCACAGCATTACTGGGCTTGTGGTGTCCTGTAAAGCAGATGCAGCTTAGATCACAAAACCCAAGCCAAATATCTGGAAAGCCTTCTCAAGAAGGACAGCTACAAGTCCAGACAGTAAGGACTACAATAATCACCTAACTTTTCAATGTCCAGATGCCAAAGAACATTTACTAGCATCAACACCATATTGGTAAACATGACCTCACGAAATGAACTAAATGAGCCACCAGAGACTAATCCTGAAGAAACAGAGGTATGTGACATTTCAGGCAGAGAATTTAAAATAGCTGTGTTGAGGAAACTCAAAGAAATTCAAGATAAAACAGAGAAGAAATTCAGAATTCTATCAGATAAATTTAACAAAGATATTGAAATAATTTTAAAATGTCATGCAGAAATTTTGGAGCTAAAAACACAACTGGCTTACAGAAGAATGTATCAGAGTTCTTAAATAACAGAATTGTTCAAGCAGAAAAAAACATTATAATTAGTGAGCTTGAAAACACACAGAGGAAACAAAAGAAAAAAATGAAAACAACAAAGCATACCCATAGAATCTAGAAAATATCTTCAAAAAGGTGAATCTAAGTGTTATTGGCCTTAAAGAGAAGCTAGAGAAAGAGATAGGGGTAGGAAATATTTCAGAAGGACAATAACAGAGAACTTCCAAAATATAGAAAAAATATAAATATCCATGTATAAGAAGGTTATAGAACACCAAACAAGTTTAACCCAAAGAAGACTACATCAAGGCACATAATAATCAAACTCTCAAAGGTCAGAGAATAAAAAAGGATCTCAAAAGAAGCAGAAGAAAAGAAACAAATAACATACAATGAAACTCCAATACATCTGACAGTAGGCTTTTAATCTGGCAAAAATATCCTTCAAACATGAAGAAGAAATAAAGGCTCACAGACAAACAAAAGTGAGGGGATTTCATTAATACCAGACCTGTCTTAAAAGAAATGCTAAAGGGAGTACTTAATCAGAAAGAAAAGAACACTAATAAGCAATAAATAATGGCCTGGATGTACAAAAGTCACTGGTAACAGCAAGTACACAGAAAGACAACGCATATTAAAACATTGTAACTGTAGTGTATTAACTACTCTTAAACTGAGTATTAAGTTGGTGCAAAGCAATTGTGTTTTTTGCCATTACTTTCTATTTCAAAAATGTCAATTACTTTTGCACGAACCTAATACAAAAACTAAATGATGAACCAATCAAAAACAATAAATTATTTCATGACATAGCCAGTCCATGTGTGACCACACACATAAAAAAGACAGTCACTGCAAAAGATAAAAATAGAAACAACCAAAAATTAAAAAGCAAGAGGACAAAGGTAAGACATAGAGTTTTTAATAGTTTTCTTTCTGCTTGTTTGTTTATGCAAATAGTGTTGTTACCAGTTTAAAATAATGAGATACAAAATGATATTTGCAAGTCTCATGGTTAACTCAAACGAAAAACACAGAACAGATACACATTAAAAAAAAAAAAAAACTAAATAATTTCACCAAAGAACATCACCTTCACTAGAGGAAGACAGGAAGGATGGAAAGAAGATCACAAAACAACCAGGAAACAAATAACAAAATGGTAGGAATGTGTTCTTACTTATCAGAATAACATTGAATGTAAATGAACTATGCTCTCCAATTATTAGAGCTAAATAGAGAGATGGCCGCAATACAATAGTTGGAGACTTCAAAACCCCATTTTCAGTATTAGAAAGAACTTCTAGACAGAAAATTAATAAACAGTTATCAGACTTAATCTGCACTGTGGAACAAATGGATATAATAGATATTTACAGAACATTTCATCCAATAACTGTAGAATACACATTTTTTCTCAGCATATGGATTATTCTCAAGGATAGATTGTATGTTAGGTAACAAAACACGTCTTCAAACATTCAAAAACACTGAAATAATATCAAGAATATTCTCTGACCACAATTAATAAAACTAGAAATCAATAACAAGAGGAATTTTGGAAACTATAAAATACAGGCAATTAAACAATGTGCTCCTGAATGACCAGTGGGTCGATGAAAAAAGTTAAGAATAAAATGAAATATTTCTTGAAACAAATGATAATGGAAACAAAACATACCAAATCCTATAGCATACAGCAAAAGTAGTACTAAAAGGGAAGTTTATAACTACAATTGCCTACATAAAAAAGAGGAAAAACTTCAGTTAAAGAACCTAGCAATGCTTCTTAAAGAATGAAAAAAGCAGAACAAATTAAACCCATAATTAGTAAAGGAAAAGATAATAAATATCAGAACAGAAATAATACATTTGAAATGAAAAAAATCATACAAAAAAATGGAGAAAAAGTTGGTTTTTTTGCAAAGGTAAACAAAATTGACAAATCTTTAGCCAAACTAAGGAAAAAAAGAGAAAATACAAACAAATAAAATTAGAAAGAAAAAAGAAGACATTATAACTGATAATGCAGAAATTCAAATAAGTATTAGTGGCTTTCAGGAACAACCATATGCAAATAAATAGGAAACCCTAGAAAAAATACACAAATTCCTAGACACATACAAGCTACAAAGATTTAATCAGGAAGATATCCAAAACATGAACAGACCAAAAACAAGCAACAAGATTAAAGCCATAATAAGTACTCCAGTATAAAACAGCCCAGGACCTGATGGCTTTACTGCTAAATTCTACAGAACAGTAAAAGAAAAATTAACACCAAGTCTACTCAAGCTACTCCAAAAAATAGAGAAGGAAGGAATACTTTCAAACTCATCCTAGGAGGCCAGTATTACCCTGATACCAAAACCAGACAAAGACACATCAAAAAGAAAACTACAGACCAATATCTCTGATATTCATGCAAAAATTCTCAACAAAATACTTGCAAGTCAAATTTAACAATACTTTAGAAAAATCATTCATCATTAACAAGTGAAATATATCGCTGGAATGCAAGGATGGTTCAACATACACAAATCGATTAATGCAATACATCATATCAACAGAATGGAGGATAAAAATCATATTATCATTTCAATAGATGCTGAAAAACATTTGATAAAATTCAACATCCCTTCATGATTTAAAAAAAATCCTCAAAAAAACTGGAAATAGAAGGTATATATCTCAACATAATAAAAGCCACATGTGACAGACCCACAGCTAGTATCATACTGAATGGGTACAAACTGAAAGCCATTTCTTTAAGATCTGAAACATGACAAGGATGCCCACAATTGCCACTATCATTAATCACAGTACTGGAAGTCCTTGCTAGAGCAATCAGGCAAGAGAAAGATGTAAAACAAATCCAAATTGGAAAGGAAGAAGTCAAATTATCCTCAGTTGCAGATGATATAATCTCATATTTGAAAAAATCTAAAGACTCCACAAGAAAACTATTAGAACTAATAAATGAATTCAGTAAAGTGGCAAGATACAAAATCAACATACAAAAATCAGTAACATTTCTTCATGCCAACAGTGAACAACATGAAAAAAATTTTAAGTAATCCTATTTACAATAGCCACACATGAAATTAAATACCTAGGAATTAACCAAAGGAGCGAAAGATCTCTATAATAAAAACTAGAAAACACTGATAAAAGAATTTGAAGATGACATGAAAAAATGGAAAAATATTTCAAGTTCATGGATTGGAAGAAACAATGTTGTTAAAATGTCTGTACTATCCAAAGCAACTTGCAGATTCAATGGAATCCCTATAAAAATACCAATGACGTTCTTCAGATAAATAGAAAAAACCATCCTACAATTTATGTGGAACCACAGAAGATCCAGAATAGCCAAAGCTATTAAGTAAAAATAATAAAACTAAAAGAACCACTTTAACTGACTTCAAATTATACTATGGAAGTATAGTTTAAGAAAAAAAAAAAAAAGCATAGTACTGGCATAAAAACAGACACACAGACCAATGAAACAGAATAGAGAACCCAGAAACAATTCCACACACCTACAGTCCAATTCTTGACAAACATACCAAGAACATACACTGGGGATAAGGCAGTTTCTTCAATAAATGGTGCTAAGAAAACTGGATGTCTATACACAGAAGAATTAAACTAGACCTTTACGCTATATTTTTTAAAAAGTCAAATAAAAATGGATTAAGACCTTAAATCTAAAACTTCAAACTATGAAACTACTATGAGAAAACAGTGGGGAAAATATCCAGGACATTGGTCTGGACAAAGATTTCTTGAGCAATATCTCACAAGCACAGGCAACCAAACAAAAATGGACAAATGGGATCACAACAAGTTAAAAAGCTTCTGTCCAGCAAAGGATACAGTCAACAAAGTGAAGAGACAAATCACAAAATGGGAGAAAATATTTGCAAACTACCCATCTGACAAGGGATTAATAACAAGAATATACAAGGAGCTCAAACTGTAGGGGAATAATTCTAATAATCTGATCAAAATGGGCAAAAGATTTGAATAGATATTTCTCAAAAGAAGACATACAAATAGAAAACAGGAATGTGAAAATCTGTTCAATATCATTTAACATCAGAGAAATGCAAATCAAAACCTCAATAAGATATCATCTCACCCCTGTTAAAATGGCGTATATCCAAAAGACAGGCAACAACAAATGCTGGTAAGTTTGTGGAGAAAAAGGAACCCTCATACGATGTTGGTGGGAATCTAAATTAGTACAGCCACAATGGAGAACAGTTTGGAGGTTCCTCAAAAAAAAAAAAAAATTGAGCTATCGTATGTTACAGCAATCCCACTGCTGGGCATATACCCAAAGAAAAGGAAATCAGCATATCCAAGACACATCAGTACTCCTATATTTGTTACAGCACTGTTTACAATAGGTAAGATTTGGAACAAACTAAGTGCCCAGCAACAGATAAATGGATAAAGAAAATGTGGTACATATACACAATGGTCTTCTATTCAGTCACTCAAAACAATGATACACAGTCATTTGAAACAACATGAATGGAATTGGAGATCACTATGTTAAGTGAAACAAGCCAGGCACAGACAAACATCACATATTGTCACTTATTTGTGAGATCTAAAAGTAAAAACAATTAAACTCAAGGAGATATAGAATGAAAGGATGGTTACCAGAGGCTGGGAAGGGTAATGGGAAGGTACTGAGGAGATGGAGATGGTGAATGGATACAAAAAAGAAAATTGTTAGAAAGAATGAATAAGACCTACAATTTGATATTGCATCAGGGTGACTATAGTCAATAATAACTTAATTGTACATTTTAAACTAACTTAAAGAGCTTAATTGGATTATTTGTAACTCAAAGGATAAATGCTTAAGGGGATGGATACTCCATTCTCTATGGTGTGTTTACTTCACATTGCATGCCTGTTTCAAAACGTCTCATATATCCAAAAAATATATATACCTACTATGTGCCCACAAATATTAAACTGTTTAAAATTAAAATTTTCAAAATCTAAATAAACTAGGAATCGGAGGGAACCTCCTCGACATGATAAAAAGTAATTATTTTTTTAAAAATCCCTTCACTAACATTGTACTCAGTGGTATAAAACGGAATGCTGAATGGAAGTTCATTCATGACTTGGCTCTCTGTTTGTCTGTTACTGGTGTATAAGAATGCTTGTGATTTTTGCACATTAATTTTGTATCCTGAGACTTTGCTGAAGTTGCTTATCAGCTTAAGGAGATTTTGGGCTGAGACGATGGGGTTTTCTAAATATACAATCATGTCATCTGCAAACAGGGACAATTTGACTTCTTCTTTTCCTAACTGAATACCCTTGATTTCTTTCTCTTGCCTGATTGCCCTAGCCAGAACTTCCAACACTATGTTGAATAGGAGTGGTGAGAGAGGGCATCCCTGTCTTGTGCCAGTTTTCAAAGGGAATTTTTCCAGTTTTTGCCCATTCAGTATGATATTGGCTGTGGGTTTGTCATAAATAGCTCTTATTATTTGGAGGTACGTTCCATCAATACCGAATTTATTGAGCGTTTTTAGCATGAAGGGCTGTTGAATTTTGTCAAAAGTCTTTTCTGCATCTATTGAGATAATCATGTGGTTCTTGTCTTTGGTTCTGTTTACATGCTGGATTATGTTTATTGATTTGCGAATGTTGAACCAGCCTTGCATCCCAGGGATGAAGCCCACTTGATCATGGTGGATAAGCTTTTTGATGTGCTGCTGGATTCAGTTTGCCAGTATTTTATAGAGGATTTTTGCATCGATGTTCATCAGGGATATTGGTCTAAAATTCTCTTTTTTGTTGTTATGTCTCTGCCAGGCTTTGGTATCAGGATGATGTTGGCCTCATAAAATGAGTTAGGGAGGATTCCCTCTTTTTCTATTGATTGGAATAGTTTCAGAAGGAATGGTACCAGCTCCTCCTTGTACCTCTGGTAGAATTCAGCTGTGTATCCATCTGGTCCTGGACTTTTTTGGTTGGTAGGCTATTTATTATTGCCTCAATTTCAGAGCCTGCTATTGGTCTGTTTAGGGATTCAACTTCTTCCTGGTTTAGTCTTGAGAGAGTGTAAGTGTCCGGGAAATTATCCATTTCTTCTAGATTCTCTAGTTTATTTGCATAGAGGTATTTATAGTATACTCTGATGGTAGTTTGTATTTCTGTGGGGTCGGTGGTGATATCCCCTTTATCATTTTTTATTGCATCTATTTGATTCTTCTCTCTTTTCTTCTTTATTAGTCTTCCTAGTGGTCTATCAATTTTGTTGATCTTTTCAAAAAACCAACTCCTGGATTCATTGATTTTTTGGAGGGTTTTTTGTGTCTCTATCTCCTTTAGTTCTGCTCTGATCTTAGTTATTTCTTGCCCTCTGCTAGATTTTGAATGTGTTTGCTCTTGCTTCTCTAGTTCTTTTAATTGTGATGTTAGAGTGTCAATTTTAGATCTTTCCTGCTTTCTCTTGTCGGCATTTAGGGCTACGAACTTCCCTCTACACACTGTTTAAATGTGTCCCAGAGATTCTGGTATGTTGTATCTTTGTTCTCATTGGTTTCAAAGAACATCTTTATTTCTGCCTTCATTTCGTTATGTACCCAGTAGTCATTCAGGAGCAGGTTGTTCAGTTTCCATGTAGTTGAGCGGTTTTGATTGAGTTTCTTAGTCCTGAGTTCTAGTTTGATTGCACTGTGGTCTGAGAGACAGTTTGTTATAATTTCGGTTCTTGTACATTTGCTGAGGAGTGCTTTACTTCCAATTATGTGGTCAATTTTGGAGTAAGTGCAACGTGATGCTGAGAAGAATGTATATTCTGTTGATTTGGGGTGGAGAGTTCTGTAGATGTCTATTAGGTCCGCTTGGTGCAGAGATGATTTCAATTCCTGGATATCCTTGTTAACTTTCTGTCTCGTTGATCTGTCTCATGTTGACAGTGGGGTGTTAAAGTCTCCCATTATTATTGTATGGGAGTCTAAGTCTCTTTGTAAGTCTCTAAGGACTTGCTTCATGAATCTGGGTGCTCCTGTATTGGGTGCATATTTATTTAGGACAGTTAGCTCTTCCTGATGAATTCATCCCTTTACCATTATGTAATGGCCTTCTTTGTCTCTTTTGATCTTTGATGGTTTAAAGTCTGTTTTATCAGAGACTAGTATTGCAACCCCTGCTTTTTTTTGTTCATTTGCTTGGTAAATCTTCCTCCATCCCTTTATTTTGAGCCTATGTGTGTCTCTGCATGTGAGACGGGTCTCCTGAACACAACAAACTGATGGGTCTTGACTCTTTATCCAGTTTGCCAGTCTGTGTCTTTTAATTGGAGCATTTAGTCCATTTACATTTAAGGTTAATATTTTTATGTGTGAACTTGATCTTGTCATTATGATATTAACTGGTTATTTTGCTCGTTAGTTGATGCAGTTTCTTCCTAGCCTCGATGGTCTTTACATTTTGGCATGTTTTTGCAATGGCTGGTACCAGCTGTTCCTTTCCATGTTTAGTGCTTCCTTCAGGATCTCCTGTAGGGCAGGCCTGGTGGTGACAAAATCTCTAAGCATTTGCTTATCTGTAAAGGATTTTATTTCTCCTTCACTTATGACACTTAGTTTGGCTGGATATGAAAATCTCGGTTGAAAATTCTTTTCTTTAAGAATGTTGAATATTGGCCCCCACTCTCTTCTGGCTTGGAGAGTTTCTGCCGAGAGATCTGCTGTTAGTCTGATGGGTTTCCCTTTGTGGGTAACTCGACCTTTCTCTCTGGCTACCCTTAACAGTTTTTCCTTCATTTCAACTTTGGTGTATCTGACAATTATGTGTCTTGGAGTTGCTCTTCTCGAGGAGTATCTTTGTGTTGTTCTCTGTATTTCCTGAATTTGAATGTTGGACGGCCTTACTAGGTTGGGGAAGTTCTCCTGGATGGTATCCTGCAGAGTGTTTTCCAACTTGGTTCCATTTTCCCCCTCACCTTCAGGCACCCCAATCAGATGTAGATTTGGTCTTTTCACATAATCCCATACCTCTTGAAGGCTTTGTTCATTTCTTTTTCGTCTTTTTTCTTTAGACTTCTCTTCTCGCTTCATTTCATTCATTTGATCCTCAATCGCTGATACTCTTTCTTCCAGTTCATCAAGTCGGTTACTGAAGCTTGTGCATTTGTCACGTGTTTCTCATGTAATGGTTTTTATCTCTGTCAGTTCGTTTATGGCCTTCTCTGCATTGATTATTGCTTCAAAGAGAATAAAATAGCTAGGAATCCAACTTACAAGGGATGTAAAGGACCTGTTCAAGGAGAACTACAAACCACTGCTCAGTGAAATAAAAGAGGACACAAACAAATGGAAGAACATACCATGCTCATGGATAGGAAGAATCAATATCATGAAAATGGTCATACTGCCCAAGGTAATTTATAGATTCAATGCCATCCCCATCAAGCTACCAATGAGTTTCTACACAGAATTGGAAAAAAACTGCTTTAAAGTTCATATGGAACCAAAAAAGAGCCCGCATCTCCAAGACAATCCTAAGTCAAAAGAACAAAGCTGGAGGCATCACACTACCTGACTTCAAACTATACTACAAGGCTACAGTAACCAAAGCAGCATGGTACTGGTACCAAAACAGAGATATAGACCAATGGAACAGAACAGAGTCCTCAGTAATAATACCACACATCTACAGCCATCTGATCTTTGACAAACCTGACAAAAACAAGAAATGGGGAAAGAATTCCCTATTTAATAAATGATGCTGGGAAAATTGGCTAGCCATAAGTAGAAAGCTGAAACTGGATCCTTTCCTTGCTTCTTACACGAAAATTAATTCAAGATGGATTAGAGACTTAAATGTTAGACCCAATACCATAAAAACCCTAGAAGAAAACCTAGATAATACCACTCAGGACATAGGCATGGGCAAGGACTGCATGTCAAAAACACCAAAAGCAATGACACCAAATGCCAAAATTGACAAATGGGATCTAATTAAACTAAAGAGCTTCTGCACAGCAAAAGAAACTACCATCAGAGTGAACAGGCAACCTACAGAATGGGAGAAAATTTTTGCAATCTACTCATCTGACAAAGGGCTAATATCCAGAACCTACAAAGAACTCAAACAAATTTACAAGAAAAATCAAACAACCCCATCAAAAAGTGGGCAAGGGTTATGAACAGACATTTCTGAAAAGAGGACATTCATACACCCAACAGACACATGAAAAAATGCTCGTCATCACTGGCCATCAGAGAAATGCAAATCAAAACCACAATGAGATACCATCTCACACCAGTTAGAATGGCAATCATTAAAAAGGCAGGAAACAACAGGTGCTGGAGAGGATGTGGAGAAACAGGAACACTTTTACACTGTTGGTGGGATTGTAAACTAGTTCAACCATTATGGAAAGCAGTATGGCAATTCCTCAAGGATCTAGAACTAGAAGTACCATATGACCCAGTCATCCCATTCCTGGATATATACCCAATGGATTATAAATCATGCTGCTATAAAGACACATACACGTGTATGTTCATTGTGGCACTATTCACAATTGCAAAGACTTGGAATCAACCCAAATGTCCATCAGTGACAGACTGGATTAAGAAAATGTGGCACATATACACCATGGAATACTATGCAGCCATAAAAAAGGATGAGTTTGTGTCCTTTGTAGGGACATGGATGCAGCTGGAAACCATCATTCTCAGCAAACTATCACAAGAACAGAAAACCAAATACCACATGTTCTCACTCATAGGTGGGAACTGAACAATGAGGTCACTTGGACTCGGGAAGGGGAACTTCACACACCGGAGCCTATTATGGGAGGGGGGTGAGGGGAGGGATTGCATTGGGAGTTATACATGATGTAAATGACGAGTTGATGGGTGCTGACGAGTTGATGGGTGCAGCACACCAACATGGCACAAGTGTACATATGTAACAAACCTGCACATTATGCACATGTACCCTAGAACTTAAAGTATTATAATAATAATAATAATAATAATAATAATAATAAAACTGAATGCTGGCCAGGCATAGTGACTCATGTCTGTAATCTCAGCACTTTGGGAGGCCAAGGCAAACGGATCACAAGGTCAGGAGATCAAGAGCATCCTGGCTAACATGGTGAAACCCTGTGTCTACTACAAAATACAAAATAATTAACCTGTAGTCCTAGCTACTTGGGAGGCTGAGGCAGGAGAATGATGTGAACCTGAGAGGTGGAGCTTGCAGTGAGCCGACATGGCACCACTGCCCTCCAGCCTGGGTGACAGATCAAGACTCTGACATAAAAAAAAAAAATTTAAAAATTTTAAAATTTAAAAAAAAAACTGAATGCTTACTCTAAGATCAGCAAAATATAAGTATGTTTACTTTTTCCCCTGCTACCATTGTGCTGGGAATTCTAGTCTGAGCAATTAGACAAGAAAAAGAAATAAAAGCATCCAAATTGGGAAGAAAGAAATAAAATTATCTTGATTTACAGATGACATGATCCTATATAATCCAAACAATTCACAAGAAATCCACTACAGCTAATAAAAAATTCAGCAAAGATGCAAGGTACATAATCCATGCCAAGAAAAAAAAAAATGTCGTGTTTCTATACATATGTAATAAAAATTCTGAAAAGAACATAAAGAAAGCAATTCCATTTACAACAGAATCAAAAAGAATAAATGATCTAGGAATAAATTTAAGGAAAGAGTCAAATGACTTGTACACTGAAGAGTAGAAAATACTGTTGACAGTAATTAAAGGAGACCTAAATAAATAGAAATACATTCCATGTTTATGAGTCATTAGCCTTAATATTGTTAAAATAGCAACACTATCCAAAGTCATCTACAGTTTCTACACAATCTCAGTCAACATTCCAACATCCTCTTTTACAGAAATGGAAAAGCCAATCCTCAAATTCATATGAAAGTAGAAGCCCCAAATGCCAAAACAATCTTGAAAAAGAAGAACACAGTTGGAAAATTCACACTTCCCAATTTAAAACTTACTGCAAAAATTAGCAAATATAAAACCCAAAACTATAAAAATCCTAGAAGAAAATCTAGGCAATATCATGCAGGACATAGGCACAGGCAAAGATTTTATGATGAAAACGCCAAAAGCAATTGCAAGAAAAGCAAAAATTGACAAATAAAATATAATTAAACTAAAGAGCATCAGGAAAAATAGCTAATGCATGCTGGGCTTAGTACTTAGGTGATGGGTTGATAGTTGCAGCAAACTACCATGACACATGTTTACCTATGTGACAAACCTGTACACACTGCACATGTACCCTGGAACTTAAAATTTAAAAAAAAATTACTGCAAAGTACAATAATCAAAACAGTATGGCAATACATGTATGGCCAATTCATTAGTAACAATGGTGCCTAGTCTATTCAATAGGGAAATAAATGATACAGAAAAATTGCATTTCCACATGCAAAAGAATAAAGTTGGACTCTACCTCACACCAGATACAAAAGTTAACCTGAAATGAATCAACAACCCAGACATATAAGATGTAAAATCATAAAGCATTTTGAAAGAAAAAAAGTAGGGGTAAATCATCATGACCTTGGATTTTTCACTGGATTCTTAGGTATGACACTAAAAACACAAGCAAGAAAATAAATAAATCAGAGTTCTTCAAAATTAAAAACTTTTTTTAAAAAAATTGAAGACATTTTTGTCTTTTCACTTTAATTAATTTCCCTTGATTAAAGATTTTAAGGGCATTATCAAGAAAGTGAAAAGACAAAAAAGAATGAAATGTCTTTTGCAGCAACTTGGATGGAGGTGGAGGCCACCATTCTAAGTGAAGTAACTCATGAGTGAAAAACCAAATACCATATATTCTCACTTATAAGTGGGAGCTAAGTGATAATTATGCAAAGACGT
Organism: Papio anubis; assembly: GCF_008728515.1. Classification (NCBI taxonomy): domain Eukaryota; kingdom Metazoa; phylum Chordata; class Mammalia; order Primates; family Cercopithecidae; genus Papio; species Papio anubis. The sequence continues at coordinate 76,157,312 of NC_044996.1, read as the reverse complement.
ATAGAGTGGTAAAATGGACAGTGGAAACTCACAAGTGAGGCGGAGGGAAGGGGAGGTGACAGATAAAAACTACCTATTGGGTACAATGTACATTACTTGAGTGACGGGCACACTAAAATCTCAAGATTCACAACTATACAACTCATCCATGTAACTGAAAACCACTTTTACCCTCAAAAGCTATTGAAATATATATCTGAAGCATCAGGTAGAACACAAGGCCATTTTGGTAATAGAATAAAAAGGGATCAGTCCTTAGGAAATGGAGATGGTGGAGTATGGTACAAATCCACTCCTGCCAGTGGATTTCGGTTCAAGATTTTGGTACCCTAGAAACAGGGAAGTTCCAGGCCTTCAGAGACCGCATGCAGAATGCATAGCACTCCAAAATACACAAAGCTACAAGGTAGCTATTTTGGAGATCTGGCCTTCTCGCCTAAGGATTATGTTGTGATGAAGGAATCCAACCCATAAACAGCAGCAAAAGCTATGTTCAGGCCCCCAGGGGTCCTGGATCCAGGACCAATGATGAACAATATCTAGTACGTTCTAGGAGGAATATAAAGTATCTACTAAAGGCTTTAGGTTGAGGAGGATGACATGTTCATTGAACAAATACCTTCCAAGGGCCTACTCGGGCCCTATGTTAGGTGCTGTGAGAACAGAGATAACAAGACACCTTCCATATTATGACAAAGCTCATTTCACATTCATCATCCAATTTTATTTGATGTATGTGTACACAATTGTTTTGTACTCTTATTGGTTCATAAATATAAATATTGCCTTCATGAGTTTTTTTTAATCCTTTAGGGAATGCACTGGGCCTTGAATTTTACTTCTTTGCGATGTCTAACACAATGATGGTCATATTAGGCCAGTCATCTAATAATTATTTGTTGATTTGTGGACTTTTGAAACTTCTAAATAATCCAGATCTGTTGCACTTACTCACTTTTGAGAAACTCTAAACAAAACAAGTGTTTGTTGAGCATCTGTTATGTATAAACCATTATGTAATGTGCTAGAGAAGCTACAAAGATGCAAAAGACATGGAAGTGCCTGCCCTTAGGGAGTTCACAATCTAGTTGGAAATACAGGCTTGAAAAGTAAGTGACAGTAAAAGGCTTAAGTGACAACTGCATAGAACGATAAAAGAGAAATCAAAAAAAGTAATGCCAGTTAAAGTGCCAAATAATTCTGACAAGAGAGATCCCTTCTGTTTGGAACAATCAAGAAAGGTTTTTTTGTTTTGTTTTGTTTGTTTTGTTTCGTTTTGTTTCGTTTTTTTGTTTTTTTGTTTTTTTTTTTTTTGAGTCGGAGTCTCACTCTGTCACCCAGGCTGGAGTGCAGTGGCGTGATCTCAGCTCACTGCAAGCTCTGCCTCACGGGTTCACGGCATTCTCCTGCCTCAGCCTCCTGAGTAGCTGGGACTACAGGTGCCCGCCACTACACCCAGCTAATTTTGTTTTGTATTTTTTAGTAGAGACGGGGTTTCACAGTGTTAGTCAGGATGGCCTCGATCTCCTGACCTCGTGATCCGCCTGCCTCGGTCTCCCAAAGTGCTGGGATTACAAGCGTGAGCCACCACACCTGGCCGATCAAGAAAGGTTTTTACAGAGTCAGTGGGATTTGAGCTAAAATATAATTAGGACTTGAAGAGGGTAAGAAAGAGTGTATTCCAAGTGAGAAACAGGCTGGGAATGGTGGTGGGAAACACAGAATACATATGGATAAAAATCATTATCTAAGTCTCACAAACATCAGATCTGACTCATCTCTTTTAAATATGCCTTTATATAATATTCTCCTGCTCCTATTCTTCATACAAATGTCTCTAAACAAATAGATTTGCAATAATACTATATGTTGGAATTCCCAAATTAAAGTTTTCTTTTAGCCTAGGAAACATAACAAGACCTTATCTTAAGAAATAAAAATTAAAAGTTAGGTGCTTATGGTGGTACATGCCTATAATCCTAGCTACTTGGGAGGCTAAGCTAGGAGGATCACTTAAGCCCAGGAATTGGGGGCTGCAGTGAGCTAGCATCACACCAATGCACTCCAGCCTGGGTAACAGAGCAAGACTCTGTCTCATGATAGATAGATAAGTAAATAAATAATAAATAAATAAATTCTTTTTTAAGATACTTGTGAACTTTTGAAACAACTATGTTGTAAGTATTCATGGTTATTACATTAAAAAAAGAAAGAAAATCTAGTCTTTAAGGAAGGAGTTGAGATTTTAAAACATGGCTACAGGTGACTAGTAATGGCTCTTCCAAGAGGTACAGTAGCTACAAAAGGAAATGGGACTTATCATGACATACAAATTTTAAGGAAAGACAAAAATGGAGACCCTGGTGTATGTCAGAGTATATTCTATACATTCTGAAAACTATTCCAAGAGTTTCTAAATAAAAGAAAAAAAGAGTTTATAAATACAGAATATCAGCCTAGGATAGAAAAAAATAAAGGAAATAACCTACAGAATGAGAGAAAATATTTGCAAATCATATATCTGATAGGAGTTTAATGTTTGAAAATTTAAAAGAACTTCTACAACTCCACAAGAGAAAGACAACTCAATTTTAAAATAGGCAAATGACTTGAATACACATTTCTGCAATGTAGATATACAAATGGCCAATAAATATATGAAAAGATGTCCAATATCATTGGTCTTTACAGAAATGCAAATCAAAACAAAAATGAAATACCACTTTACTCTTACTAGAATGGCTAGGATATCTAGAAGAGGCAAATTAATAGACTCAGAAATCAGATTAGAGGTTACTGACGTTAAAATACATAAATAAATCAGAACATAACCAGTGTTGATGAGATTGAAGAGAAATTAGAACTCTCATGTATTGATGGTGAGAATGCAAAATAATGCCATTGTTGTGGAAAAGAGTTTAGAGATTTTCAGAAAGATAAATATGGAATTACCATATGAACCAACAATTCCACTTCTAAGTATATACCCAAAATAATTGGAAACAGGGACTCAAACAGGTACTTGTACACCAATGCTCATTGCAGCATTAATCACTACAGCCAAAAAGTAGAAAAAATCCAAATGTCCACCAACAGCTAAATGGATAAACAAAATGTGGTATATATATAACAATGTAATGTTATTCAGCCATAAAAAGGAATGAATTTCTGATACATGCAACAGCACTGTAAACCTTGAAAACAATATGCTAAGTGAGATAAGCCAGACAGAAAAGAACAAATATTGTATGATTATACTTATATGAAATATCTAGAATATGCAAATTAAAGTCAGAAATTAGATTAGATATTATTGAGCTTTAAGAGGCAGTTTTTCCCCAATAGTGCTAAGGAGGCAGGGAGGTCTGAGCTGGGGTCGTCAGCATAAAAGATCAAAAGTAGATAAATCCATGAAGATGAGGAAAAACCAGTGCAAAACTGTGGAAAATTTCAAAAACCAGAATGTCTCTTCTCCTTCAAATGATCACAACTCCTCTCTAGCAAGGGCACAAAACTGGATGAAGAATGAGATTGAAGAATTGACAGAAGCAGGTTTCAGAAGGTGGTGAATAACAACATCCTCTGAGCTACAAAAGCATGTTGTAACCCAATGCAAGGAAGCTAAGGACCCTGATAAATGTTACAGGAACTGCTAACTAGAATAACCAGTTTAGAGAAGAACATAAATGACTTGATGGATCTGAAAAAGATTGCACAAGAACTTCATAAAACATACACCAGTACCAATAGCCAAATCAATCAAGCAGAAGGAAAGATAGCAGAGATTGAATATCAACTTACTGAAATAAGGTGTGAAGACAAGATTAGAGAAAAAATAAAAAGGAACAAACAAAGCCTCAAGAAATATAGTACCATGTGAAAAGAACAAACCTAATATTGATTGGTGAACCTGAAAGTTATGGGGAGTTTAAAACCAAGTTGGAAACCACACTTCAGGATATTATCCAAGATAACTACCCCAACCTAGCAAGACAGGCCAACATTCAAATTCAGGAAACACAGAGAACACCACTAAGATACTCCTAAAGAAGAGCAACCCCAAGATACATAATCATCAGATTCCCCAAGGTTGAAATAAAGAAACAAATGTTAAGGGCAGCCAGAGAAAAAGGCCAAGTGTCACAAAAAAATAAGCCCATCAAACTAACAGCAGATCTCTCTGCAAGAAACCTTGAAGCCAAAATAGAGTGGCTTGCAGAAAAGAATTTTCAACTCAGAATTTTATATCCAGCCACACTAAACGTCATCAGCAAAGGAGAAATAAAATTCTTTCCAGACAAGCAATGCTGAGAGATTTTGTCACTGCCAGGACTACCTTACAAGAGCTCCTAAATAAAGCGTGAATATGGGAAGGAAAAACTGGTCCCAACCACTGCAAAAACACGCAAAAACATAAAGACCACAGACACTATGAAGAAATTGCATCAACCAATGTGCAAAATAACAAGCTAGCATTATAATGACAGGATTAAATTCACACACAACAATATTAACCTTAAAAGTAAATGAACTAAATGGCTTAATTAAAAGACACATACTGGCAAATTGGAAAAACAGTCAAGACCCATTGGTGTGCTGTATTGAGGAGACACAGTTCACACACAGAGACACATACAGGCTAAAAATAAAGGGATGGATGAATATTTATCAAGAAAATGGAAAGCAAGAAAAAGCAGGGTTTACAACCCTAGTCTCCGATAAAACAGACTTTAAACCAACAAAGATCAAAAGAGACAAAGCAAGGCATTGTATAATGGTAAAGGGATCAATGCAAAAAGAGAAACTATCCTAAATTTATATGCACTCAATACAGGAGAACCCAGATTCATAAAGCAAGTTCTCAGAGACCTACAGAGAGGATTAGACTCCCATACAATAATAGTGGGAGACTATAACACCCCACTGTCAATATTAGACAGATCAAAGAGACAGAAAATTAACAATAATATTCAAGACTTCAACCCAGCTCTAGACCAAGTCAACCTAATTGACATCTACAGAATTCTCCACCCAAAATCAACAGATTATACATTTTTATCAGCACCACATAGCACGTATTCTAAAATTGACCACATAATTGGAAGTAAAACACTCCTCAGCAAATGCAAAAGAACAGAAATTATAACAAACAGCCTCTCAGACCACATTGCAATCAAATTGGAACTTAGGGTTAAGAGACTCATTCAAAACTGCACAACTACAGGGGGGTGCGCTCAAGATGGCTGAATAGGAACAGCTCCAGTTTCCAGCTTCTAGCATGAGCAACACAGAAGATGGGTGATTTCTGCATTTTCAACTGAGGTACCAGGTACATCACACTGGGGCGTGTCGGACCATTGGCGCTGGTCTGTGGTTGCAGCCCGACCAGTGAGAGCTGAAGCAGGGCAAGGCATCGCCTCCCCTGGGAAGGGCAAAGGGGAAGGAAATTCCTTTTCCTAGCCAAAGGAAACTGAGACACACAACACCTGGAAAATCGGGTAACTCCCACCCTAATACTGCACTTTACCAAGGGTCTTAGCAAATGGCACACCAGGAGATTATATCCCACACTTGGCCCAGAGGGTCCCACGCCCACAGAACCTCCCTCATTGATAGCACAGCAGAGATCTAACTGCAAGGAGACAGCCAGACTGGGGGAGGGGCACCCGCCATTGCTGAGGCTTAAGTAGGTAAACAAAGCCGCCAGGAAGCACAAATTGGGTGGAGCCTACCACAGCTCAAGGATGCTGGCCTGCCTCTGTAGACTCCTCCTCTCGGGACAGGCATAGCTAAAAAAAAGCAGCAGAAACCTCGGCAGAGGTAAATGCCCCTGTCTGACAGCTTTGAAGAGAGCAGTGGATCTCCCAGCACAGAGCTTAAGATCTGAGAACGGACAGACAGCCTGTTCAAGTGGGTCACTGATCCCTGAGTAGCCAAACTGGGAGACATCCCCTACTGGGTGCAGACCAACACATCACACCTCACACGGCAGGGTACACCCCTGAGACAAAGCTTCCAGAGCAAGAATCAGACACCAACACTCACTGTTCAGCAATATTCTATCTTCTGCAGCCTCCGCTGCTGATACTCAGGCAAACAGCGTCTGGAGTGGATATCAAGCAAACTCCAACAGACCTGCAGCTGAGGGTCTTGACTGTTAGAAGGAAAACTAACAAACAGAAAGGACACCCACATCAAAACCCCATCACTATGTCACCATCATCAAAGACCAAAGGCAGACAAAACCACAAAGATGGGGAAAAAGTAGTGCAGAAAAGCAGGAAATTCAAAAGTCAGAGCACATCTCCCCCTCCAAAGGAAAGCAGCTCAATGCCAGCAATGGAACAAAGCTGGATGGAGAATGACTTTGACGAGTTTAGAGAAGAAGGCTTCAGTTGATCAAACTTCTCAGAGCTAAAGGAGGAACTATGTAACCAGTGCAAAGAAACTAAAAAACTTGAAAAAAGAATGGATGAATGGATAACTAGAATAATCAATGCAGAGAAGACCTTAAAAGAACTGATGGAGATGCAAACCATAACATGAGAACTATGTGACAAACACACAAGCTTCAGTAACTGACTCAACCAACTGGAAGAAAGAGTATCAGCGATTGAAGATCAAATGAATGAAATGAAGCGAGAAGAGAAGTGTAGAGAAAAAAGAGTAAAAAGAAATGAACAAAGCCTCCAAGAAATATGGCGTTATGTGAAAAGACCAAATCTACGTCTGATTGGTGTGTCTGAAAGTGAAGGGGAAAATGGAGCCAAGTTGGAAAACACTCTGCAGGATATCATCCAGGAGAACTTCCCCAACCTAGTAAGGCAGTGCAACATTAAAATCCAGGAAATACAGAGAATGCCACAAAGATACTCCTCGAGAAGAGCAACTCCAAGACACATAATTGTCAGATTCACCAAAGATGAAATGAAGGAAAAAATGTTAAGGGCAGCCAGAGGGAAAGGTCAGGTTACCCACAAAGGGAAACCCATCAGACTAACAGCAGATCTCTCGGCAGAAACTCTCCAAGCCAGAAGAGAGTGGGGGCCAATATTCAACATTTTTAAGAAAAGAATTTTAAACCCAGATTTTTATATCCAGCCAAACTAAGTGTCATAAGTGAAGGAGAAATAAAATCCTTTATAGACAAGCAAATGCTTAGAGATGTTGTCACCACCAGGCCTGCCCTACAAGAGATCCTGAAGGAAGCACTAAACATGGAAAGGAACAACAGGTACCAGCAATTGCAAAAACATGTCGAAATGTAAAGTCCATCACAGCTAGGAAGAAACTGCATCAACTAGTGAGCAAAATAAACAGGTAATATCATAATGACAGGATCAAATTCACACATGACAACATTAACCTCAAATGTAAATGGACTAAATGGTCAAATTAAAAGACACAGACTGGCAAATTGGATAAAGAGTCAAGACCCATCAGTTTGCTGTATTCAGGAGACCCATCTCACATGCAGAGACACACATAGGCTCAAAATAAAGGGATGGAAGAAGACTCAAATGTCGCAGCAAAAAGCAGGGTTGCTATCCTAGTCTCTATAAACAGACTCAAACCATCAAAGATCAAAAGAGACAAAGAAGGCCATTACATAATGGTAAAGGGATCAATTCATCAGGAGGAGCTAACTATATCCTAAATATATATGCACCCAATAGAGGAGCACCCAGGATTCATGCAACCTTAGGAGATCATAAATAGTGACCTGTGACTCATACAATAATAATGTGAGACTTTAACATCCCACTGTCAACATGAGACAGACTAAACTATATTTAACAAGGACACCAGGAATTGAACTCCGTCCTGCAAGAGAAAGAAATAAAGGGTATTCAGTTAGGAAAAGAAGAAGTCAAATCGTCCTTGCTTGCAGATGATATGATTTGTATATTTAGAAAACCCCACTGTCTCAGCCCAAAATCTCCTTAAGCTGATAAGCAACTTCAGCAAAGTCTCAGGATAAAATTAATGTGCAAAAATCAATACATTCGGCACACCAGAAGAGACAGAGAGCCTGAATGAACTCCCATTCACAATAGCTTCAAAGAGAAATAAACACCTAGGAATCCAACTTGGCTAAGGGATGTAAATATCCTCACACACCCTACAAACCACCACTCAGTGAAATAAAAGAGACATAAACAAATGGAAGAACATACCATGCTCATGGATAGGAAGAATCAATATCGTGAAAATGGCCATACTGCCCAAGGTATTCTTATAGATTCAATGCCATCCCTATTAAGCTAACAATGACTCTTCATGAATTAAAACTGCTTTTAAAGTTCATATGGAAACCAAAAATGACCCTGCATTGCCAAGATAATCATGCCAAAAGAACAAAGCTGGAAGCATCACGCTACCTGACTTCAAACTATACTACAAGGCTACACCAAAGCAGCATGGTACTGGTACCAAACAGAGATATAGACCAATGGAACAGAACAGAGTCCTCAGAAAATAATACCAATACACTACAGCCATCTGACTTTGACAAACCTGATAAAACAAGTAATAGGTGCGATTCAATATTTACTAAATGATGCTGGAAATTGGCTAGCCATAAGTAGAAAGTTGAAACTCGATTCTTCTTACCCTTATATGAAAAATTAATCTAAGACATTTACAGACTTAAAATGTTAGGACCTAAAAACCATAAAACCCTAGAAGAAAACCTAGGGAATACCATTCAGACATAGGCATGGGCAAGGACTTCATGTCTAAAACACCAAAAGCAATGGCAACAAATGCCAAAATTGGACAAAATGGATCATGAACTAAAGATTTGCACAGCAAAAGAAACTACCATCAGGAGTGAACAGGCAACTCCAGAATGGGAGAAAATTTTGCAATCTACTCATCTGACAAAGGGCTAATATCCAGAACCTATAAAGAACTCTATCAAATTTATGAGAACAAAACAAACAATCCCATCAAAAAGTGGGCAAAGGATGTGAACAGACACTTCTCAAAAGAAGATATTCATACAGCCAACAGACACATGAAAAAATGCTCATCATCACTGGCCATCAGAGAAATGCAAATCAAAACCACAATGAGATACCATCTCACACCAGTTAGAATGGCAATCATTAAAAAATCAGGAAAAAACAGGTACTGGAGAGGATGTGGAGAAATAGAAACACTTTTACACTGTTGGTGGGACTGTAAACTAGTTCAACCATTGTGGAAAACAGTGTGACAATTCCTTGAGCATCTAGAACTAGAAATAGCATTTGGCCCAGCCTTCCCACTACTGAGTATATATCCAAAGGATTATAAGTCATGCTGCTATAAAGACACATGCACACGTATGTTTATAGTGGCACTATTCACAATAGCAAAGACTTGGAATCAACCCAAATGTCCATCAGTGACAGACTGGATTAAGAAAATGTGGCACATTTACACCACGAAATACTATGCAGCCATAAAAAAGGATGAGTTTGTGTCCTTTGTAGTGACATGGATGCAGCTGGAAACCATCATTCTCAGCAAACTATCACAAGAACAGAAAACCAAATACTGCATGTTCTCACTCATAGGTGGGAATTGAACAATGAGATCACTTGGACACAGAATGGGGATCATCACACACCAGGTCCTAATGTAGGGGGGGAGAGATAGCATTAGGAGATATACCTAATGTAAATGATGAGTTAATGGATGCAGCACACCAACATGGCACATGTATACATATGTAACAAACCTGCATGTTGTGCACATGTACCCTAAAACTTTAAGTATAATAAAAAATCACTGCACAACTATATGGAAATGAAACAACCTCCTCCTGAATGACTGTTGGGTAAATAACAAAATTAAGGCAGAAATAAATAAGTTCTTGAAAATCAATGAGAACAAAGAGACAATGTACCAAAATCTCTGAGGCACAGGTAAATCAGTGTTAAGAGAGAAACTTATAGCACTAAATGCCCACAACAGAAAGCTGGAAAGGTCTAAAATCAACACCCTGACAACACAATTAAAAGAACCAGAGAAACAGGAGAAAACAAACTCAAAAGATAGCAGAAGACAAGAAATAACTAAGATCAGAGCAGAACTGAAGGAGATAGAGACATGAAAAACACTTCAAAAAATTAATGAATCCAGGAGCTGATTTTTTGAAAATATTAACAAAATAAATGGACCACTAGCTAAACTAATAAAGAAGAAAACAGAGAAGAAATCAATAGACACAATAAAAATGATATAGGGGATATAACCACTGATCTGACAGAAATACAAACTATTATCAGAGAATATCACAAACACCTCTCCACAAATAAACTAGAACATCTAGAAGAAATGGATAAATTCCAGGGCACATACACCCTCCCAAGACTAACCCAGGAAGAAGTCAAATCCCTGAAATGGCCAAAAACAAGTTCTGAAATGGAGACAGTAATTAATAACTTACCCACCAAACAAAAGCTTAGGACAAGATGGATCCACAGCTGAATTCTACTAGAGGTACAAACAGGAGCTAGTACCATTCCTTCTGAAACTTTTCCAAATAACAGAAACAGAGGGACTACTCCTGAACAAATTCTATGAGGCCAGCATCACTTTGGTACCAAAACCTGACAGAGACACAACACAAAAAGAAAACTTCAGGCCAATATTCCTAATGAACATCAATGTGAAAATCCTTAATAAAATATTGGCAAACTGAATCCTGCAACACATCAAAAACCTTATCCACCAGGATGAAGTCAGCTTCATCCCTGGAATGCAAGGCTGGTTCAACATATGCAAATCAATAAACATAATCCACTACATAAACAGAACCAATAACAAAAACCACATGATTACCTTGATAGATGTAGAAAAGGCCTTCAATGAAATTCAACATCACTTCATGCTAGAAACTCTCAATAAATTAGGTATTGATGGATCATAGCTCAAAATTATAAGAGCTATTGATGACAAACCCATAGCCAATATCATACTGAATGGGCAAAAGTTGTAAGGATTCCCTTTGAAAACCGGCACAAGACAAGGATGCCCTCTCTCACCACTCCTATTAAACATAGCACTGGAAGTTCTAGCCAGGGAAATCAGGAAAGAGAAAGAAATAAAGGGTATTATAATAAGAAAAGAGGAAGTCAAATTGTCTTCATTTGCAGATGAAGTGGTTGTATATTAGAAAACCCCTTTGTCTCAGCCTAAAAACTCCTTAAGCTGATAAGCAACGTCAGTAAAGCCTCAAGATACAAAATCAATGTGCAAAAATCACAAGCATTTCTATATACCAACAATAGACAAGCAGAGAGCCAAATCATGAATAAACTCCCATTCACAATCACTACAAAGAGAATAAAATACCTAGGAATAAAACTTACAAGGGATGTGAAGAACCTCTTCAAGGAGAACTACAAACCACTGCTCAAGGAAATAACAGAAGAAACAAGCAAATGGGAAAAATTCCGTGCTCTGGAGAGGAAGAATCAATATCGTGAAAATGGCCATACTGCCCAAGGTAATTTATAGATTCAATGCTATTCCAATCAAGTTACCAGTAACTTTTATGACAGAATTCGAAAAAAACTATTTTAAATTTCATATGAAACCAAAAACAACCCATATAGCCAAGACAATACTATACTACAAGTCTACAGTAACCAAAACAGCATGGTACTGGTACCAAAACAGAGATAAAGACCAATGGAACAGTACAGAGCCCTCAGAAATAATACCACACTTCTACAACCATCTGATCTTTGGCAATCCTGACAAAAACAAACAATGGGAAAGGATTCTACATTTAATAAATGGTACTGGGAAAACTGGCTAGCCATAGGCAGAAAACAGAAACTGGACCCCTTCCTTAAACCTTATACAAAAATTAACTCAAGGTGGATTAAATACTTAAATGTAAAACCCAAAACCATAAAAACCACGAAAGAAAACCTAGGCAATACCACTTAGGACATAGGCATGAGCAAAGATTTTATGACCAAAACACAAAAGAAATTGCAACAAATGCCAAAATTGACAATTGGGAACTAATCAAACTAAAGAGCTTCTGCACAGCAAAGAGATTATCATAAGAGAAAACAGGCAACCTACAGAGTAGAGAAAACTTTTGCAAGTTACCCATCTGACAAAGGGCTAGTATCCAGAATCTACAAGGAACTTAAACAAATTTACAAGAAAAAAAAAAAAAACTCCATCAAAACGTGAGTGAAGGATATAAACAGACACTTCTCAAAAGAAGACATTTACGTGGCCAATAAACATATGAAAAAAAGTTCATCATCACTGGTTATTAGAGAAATGCAAATCAAAACCACAATGAGATACCATCGCCTGCCAGTTAGAATGGCAATTATTAAAAAGTCTGGAAACAACAGATGCTGGAGAGAATGTGGAGAAATAGGAACACTTTTACACTGTTGGTGGGAGTGTAAATTAGTTCAACAATTGTGGAGGACAGTGTGGCAATTCCTCAAGGATCTAGAACCAGAAATACCATTTGATCCAGCAATCCCATTACTGGGTATATGCCCACAGAATTATAAATGATTCTACTATAAAGACACATGCACATGTATGTTTACTGCAGCACTGTTCACCATAGCAAAGACTTGGAACCAACCAAAATGCCCATCAGTGATAAACTGGATAAAGAAAATGTGGCACATATACACAACAGAATACTATGCAGCCATAAAAAAAAATGAGTTTATGTCCTTTGCAGAGACATGGATGAAGCTGGATGCCATCGTTCTCAGCAAACTAACACAGAAACAGAAAACCAAACTCTGCATGTTCTCACTCATAAGTGGGCTTTGAACAATCAAAACACATTGACACAGAGAAGGGAGCATCACACACCAGGGCCTGTCAGGGGCTGGGGGGTAAGGGGAAAGAGAGCATTAGGACAAATACCTAATGCATGCAGGGCTTAAAACCTAGATGACAAGTTGATAGCTGCAGTAAACCACCATGGTACATGTATACATATGTAACAGACATGCACATTTTGCACATGTATCCCAGAACTTAAAGTATAACCAAAAAATAAAGAAGTAAAGAACTTTGTTTGGGCTACAGTATGGAGAATGAATTGTAGGGGAACAAGACTGAAACTGCAGAGACAAATTGGGTGACTTTTGAATAGTCCGTGCAAAAAAAGTGATGTGATGGTGATTTGAACTAAGACCATGGAAATGGGGATAGAAAGACCTTGACAGATTGAAAGAGCATTCTGGTAGCTTGGAATAGACCTTTGCAAAGGGGTATGAAGTCAATATGATTCCATCTGCAAGGATAGATCAGTAATGTAAGAAAATAAATGGAAATTCTAAGAAAGAGCAAAAATTATGCTAGAAATCAAGAACACTGTAATATAAATTAAGAATGTTTTCAGTGGATTTATTAGCAGTCTGGACAGAGCTGAGAGAAGAATCATTGAGCTTTAGGATATGAAAATTCAAACACCAAGAATTTAAAAAGCAAGGAGTAAAAGACTGAAGAGGTTGAACAGAGTACCCAAGAACTGTGGAACAGCCACAAAATTTGTAAGATGCATGTTAATGGTAATACCAGAAAAAGAGGAAGACAAAAAAAAAAAAATAAGAGACATTTGAAGCAATAAGGACTGAGAATTTCTCAAAATTATTCTCAGACACCAAATCACAGATCCAGGAATCTAAGGGACCAAGCAGGACAAATGCTAGAAAAAAAAAAATTACACCTATGCATATCATATTGGAACTACAGAAAATCAAAGACAGATAAAAAGTCTGAAAAGAAGCCAGAGGGGGGAAAAATACCTATGGAGAAACAAAGGGAAAAATTACATTAGACTTCTTTTCATGTACCATGAAGGCAAGAAAAGAGTAGAGTGACAGATTTCAAGTGGAGAGAGAAAGAAAACACCAACCTTGAATTCTGTGTTCAGCAAAATTATCCTTCAAAAGTGAAGGAGAAATAAAGATTTTCTCAGACACAAAAGGAAATATTAAGAAAATTTGTCACCAGTAGATCTGCCTTGCTAGAAATATTGTCTTTTTGCTTTTTTATGTTTTTATTTTTTTAGAGACAAGGTCTCACTCTGTTGCCCATGCTGGAGTGCACTAGTGCAACTGTGGCTCACTGCAGCCTGAACCTCCTGGGTTTAAACAGTACTCCCATTTCAGCCTCCTGAGTAGCTGAGGATACAAGCTCATAATACCACATTAAGCTAATTTTATTTGTTTGTGGAGAAGGAGTCTCAATATGTTGCCCAGGCTGGTCTTAAACTCCTGGGCTCAAGCGATCTTCCTGCTTCAGCCTCCCAAAGAGCTGGGATTACAGACATAAGCCACTATGTTCAGCCCTTGCTAGAAATCTTTTAAAACCTCCTTTAGAAAAAAAGATTATATAGGTCTGATACGGTTTGGCTCTGTGTCCCCATCCAAATCTCATCTCAAATGTCAATCCCTACTTGTGAGGGGAGGGGCCTGGTAGGGGGTGATTGAATCATGGAGGCCGACCTCCCCCCTGCTGTTCTCATGATAGTGAGTTATCAGATCTAATTGTTTGAAAGTGTGTAAATTTCCCCCTTTGCTCTCTCTCACTCTCTCTCTGTTCCTCCACCATGGTAAGATGTGCTTGCTTCCCCTTCACATTTCACCATGATTGGAATGTGAGGCCTCCCAGTCATCATTTCTGCTAAGCCTATGGAACTGTGAGTCAATTAATCCTCTTTTGTTCACAAATTCCTTAGTCTCAGATAGTTCTTTATAGCATTGTGAGAATGGAATAATAAAGAAAATTGGTTCAATAGTAGGGTACTGCGATAGTGATACGTGAAAATGTGGAAGCGACTTTTTAACCACATAATGGGCAGAGGTTGGAGCAGTTTGAAGGGCTCAGAGGAAGACAGGAAGATGTGGGAATGTTTGAAACTTCCTAGACACTTGTTGAATGGTATTGACCAAAATGCAGAGTGATATGGACAATGAAGTCCAGGCTGAGGTGGTCTCAGATGAATATGAGAACTTACTGGGAACTGGAGTGAAGGTCACCCTTGCTATGCTTTAGCAAACAGACTGGAAGCATTGTGCACCTGCCCTAGAGATCTGTGGAACTATGAACTTGAAAGAGATGATTTAGGGTGTTTGGTGAAAAAAATTTCTAAGCAGCAAAACATTCAAGATGTAATCTGGCTGCTCCTGAAAGTGCACACTCATGTGTGTGAACAAAGAGATTATCTGAAACTAGAATTCATATTTAAAAGAGAAACAGAGCATAAAAATTTGAAAATTTTGCAGCACAGCCATGTGGCAAAAAAGAAAAACCCAATTTCTAAGGAAAAATTCAAGCTGGATGCAGAAATTTGCATAAGTAAAGAAGAGTCAAATGTGAATATCCAAGACAATAGGAAAAATATCTCCAGGGCTTGTCACTGGCTTTCACAGCAGCCCCTCCCATCACAGGCTCAGAAGCCTAGGAGGAAAAAAATGATTTTATGGGCCAGGTCCAGGGCCCCACTGCTCTGTGCTGTCTTGAGACACAGTGCCATGTGTCCCAGCCACTCCAGATCCAGCTCCTTAAACTGAGACAAGGTACAGCTCAGGCCATTGTTTCAGAGGGTGCAACCCCCAAGCCTTGGTGGCTTCCATGTGCTATTGGGCCTGTAGATGCAAAGAAGGCAAGAGTTTGGGAGCCTCCACCTAGATTTCAGAGAATATATGGAAATTCCTTGATGCTAGGCAGAAGTCTGCTGCAGAGGCAGAACCCTCACGAAGAACCTCTACTAGGGCCATGCAGAAGGAAAATATGGGGTTGGAAACCCCATACAGAGTCCCCACTGGGGCATTGACCAGGGAAGCTGTGTGAAGAGGGCCACCATCATCCAGACCCCAGAAACAGTAGATCCACTAACAACTTGCACTATGCACCTGGAAAAGCCATCAGCACTCAACACCAGCCTATGAAATTAACTATGGGGGCTTTACCCTGCAGAGTCACAGGGGCAAAGCTGCCCAAGGCCTTGGGAGCCCACCCATCAATGTGACCTGGATGTGAGAAATTGAGTCAAAGGAGATTATTTTGGAGCTTTAAGATTTAATGAATGCCCCTCTGTGTTTTGGTCTTGTAAGGGGCCTGTGGTCCCTTCGTTTTTGCCAATTTCTCCCATGTGAAATGTGAGCATTCACCCAATGCCTGTATCCCTATTGTATCTTGGAAGTAACTAACTTGCTTTTGATTTTGCAGGCTCATAGGCAGAAGGGACTTGCCTTATTTCAGATGAGACTTTGGGCTTAAACTTTTGGGTTAATGCTGGAATGAGTTAAGACTTTGGGGGACTGTTGGTAAGGGACGATTGTGTTTTCAAATGTGAAAAGGACATGAAATTTGGGAGGTGCCGGGGCGCAATTATATGGTTTGGATGTTCCTACCCAAATTTCATCTCAAATTGTAATTTCCACATGTTGGTAGAGGGACCTGGTGGGAGGTGACTGAATCATAGAGGCAGACTTCCCCCTTGCTGTTCTCATGATACTGAGTGAGTTTTCATGAGTTCTGGTTGTTTGAAAGTGTGTGGCACTTCCCCCTTCACCTTCTCCTTCTCTACTCCACCATGATAAAACATGCTTACTTCCTCTTTGTCTTCTGCCATGACTGCAAGTTTCCTGAGGCCTCCAGTCATGCTTCCTGTCAAGCCTGTGAAACTGTGAATCAGTTAAACCTCTTTTGTTCATAAATTACCCAGTCTCAGGTAGTTCTTCATAGTAGTGTGAGAATAGACTAACACAATGTCAGAAACCCAAATCTACATAAAGAAAGAGCATTAGAGAAAAAATGAATGAATATAAAAATTAAATGCTTATTATTTCTATTCTAAGTGATCCAACAGGTAACAATGTATGCAAAATAATAATAGCAATAATATATTTTATTACAGTAGCTTATAGATAAATGAAATGAATGTCAGCAATGATGCAAGAGATGAGAGAGGAATTCAAAAACTTTGTAATAAGTTACTTGCACCACCCATGAAGTGCTGTAGTATTTTTCAAAAGTGGATTTGGATTAGTTGTACATGTATACAGCAAATTTCATGGCAATAACTTAAAACATTTTTTTAATTAAAAAGGTATAATTGATATACCAAGTAAAGAGAAAAACTGAATCTCACAAAATGCACAATTAAAATCAAAGAAGGCAGAAAGAGTGGAAGACAGAAACAAAAAATAAGAGCAACAAATCCAAAACAGTAAAAAATATGGTAGGCATTAAGCCAACTATGTCAATAATTTCTTTAACCATCAGTAGTCTAAATGCACTAATTAAAAGAAAAAATTGGAAATCCTAGCCAAAGCAATCAGGTAAGAAAAAAAAAATAAAAGGCATCCAAATGGGAAGAGAGAAAGTGAAATTATATTTCTTCACAGATGATATAATTCTACACCTAGAAAATCCCATAAAGTCTGCCAAAAGGCCCCTAGAACTGATAAATGTCTTCAGTAAGCTTTCAGGATTCAAAATCAATGTACAAAAATCAGTAGCATTTCTATACACTAATAACATCCAAGCTGACAGCCAAGTCACAAATTAACTCCCATTTACAACAGCCACAAAAAGAATATAATACCTAGGAATACTGCTAACCAGGGAGGTGAAAGATCTCTACAATGAGAATTACAAAACACTGATTAAAGGAATCATAGATGACCTGAGCAAATGGAAAAACATTCCATGCTCATGGATAGGAAGAATCAATATTGTTAAAATGGCCACATGGCCCAAAGCAACTTATGGATTCAATGCTGTTCCTATCATTCTACAATAGTCATTTTTAACAGAATTAGAGAAAAACTATTCTAAAATTCATACAGAACCAAAAAAGGACAGGAATAGCCAAAGCAATACTAACCAAAAAGAATGAAGCTGGGAGCATCACACTACTCAACTTCAAATTATACCACAAAACTACAGTAACAAAAACAGCATGGTATTGTTACAGTAGGTAGTCAGGCAGACATGAGCAAGGCAGGAGAGTCTCCCCCACCATCAGGAGGGTCAGGCAACCATCAGGTTATGCTAAGGTGGTCATTACACTGTTTCTCTAAAATAATAATTGGTCACAGCTGGAGTGAGGAAAAGGCAGCCTCCCAATAAATAGAAAATACCTAAAGTTGATGATCAGTGGCTTGCTAATAAGATCTCAGGAGTCAGGTGAGTGGGCTGAAGCATGAGCACTAAGAGGCAAAATGGCAGAGTTTAATTGGTGTGTTACCTCCCTCTAGAAACACTCAACTGGTAAGGGAAGAATGCCTCAAGTAAGCATGTGCAAAATTTCGGTAAACACACTGCCCACGCGTCCCCTCCAAAGTGCTGGCAGGCCGCTGTGTATGTGGAAAGCCCACCCCAAGGGAAGAATCAGGGGAGAAAGGATGCAACCCTCCCACCCCAGAAGCATGCCAAGGTATGAAACTCCAAGTTAAAGGTCAAACCATGCACTTTATCTGTCAAGTAACCCGTGTGACCCTCTTCCAAGTGTACTTTACTTCCTTTCATTCCTGCTCGAATACTTTTTAATAAAGTTTCACTCCTGCTCTAAAACCCACGTTGGTCTCTCACTCTGCCTTTTGCCTCTCAGTTGAATTCTTTCTTCTAAGGAGTCAAGAATTGAGGTTGCTGCAGACCGGTACAGATTCATCTCCCACTAACACCGGCAGTGACAAAAACAGACAAAGACCAATGGAACAGGGTAGAGAACCCAGAAAAAAGTCACACACTTACAACCATCTGATCTTTGACAAAGTCAAGAATAATATGCAATGGGGCAAGGATTCTCTATTCAATAAGTGGTGCTGGGATAACTGGCTAGCCATATACAGAAGATTGAAACTGGACTCCTTAACTCAAGGTAGATCAAAGACTTACATACAAAACCTTAAAACGTTTTGAAATATTATTCTCGACATTGGCCTTAGCAAAGAATTTATGACTAAGTCCCCAAAAGCAATCACAACAAAAACAAAAATTGACAAGTTAGACCTAATTAAACTAAAGTGCTTCTGCACAGCAAAAGATACTATCAAGGAGTACCAAGAAGGCTGATTAGAAGCAGCTAGTGTACACCACTCACAGAGAGAAGAAACAGTGGAAAATGCATACTAGCTCTTCAACTGGATCATCCAGGTGGAAAAGTTGAGATTCATCAGGGAAGCAACACAACTCACAGAGAACAGAGAAAGGTGAGACAGGAAGATGCCCAACCAGGTTTGGCATAGAGCCAAGAGAGGCTCCCTACTGTGGGGAAACAGTAAGTGAGTGAGAGCCCTCAGGGACCCACACTGCTGCCGTGGGCCTTCCCAACTCTAAGCCTAGGAGATTTCCTCTCCCCCACCACCAGGTTCTCCAGATGACATGGAGAGCTGTGTGCAGTTTGGGCAGAGCTGCCACTCAAGCACATGTGAAATCCCAGGGGCATTGAACCCCTGGGCAACCTGGCACAAGCAGCTGCAGTTCTGACAATAGGGGAGGACAGGGTCCCTGGTAAATCCCCAGGATATGGGCTGAATCCATGGGGCTGAGAAGCACAGACTGCAGGACTCACCACCACTGCACCTTGCCAGACAAGGCCCACTGGCTTCGGTCCCTAGCATGGCCACCTCAGCCCTGCCTGAAGTCTCGGGACAGTAGCAGCCCTACACTTCCCTGAGATGGAGCTCCCAGTGGTAGCAAGTAGGCCTGCCAGTTTTACTGTTCCCCACTCCTGCTGCCCTCAGGCTCAGAAGGGAGCAAGGTAATAATGGATTAAGGAGAGTATATCTGTCAGCACAATACATCTGCCAGACTGTTTTCCATAGTCCCTTCTACTCCTCACCGGGCAGGGTCTCCCAATCTTGGACCCCAGCCAACACACTCCCATCTGGGCCTTCAGACTGATAGCAGCTATGAACTTTCTGGGATGGAGTTCCCAGCAGTAGCAGGTAGGTCTGGCAGTTGCAGCTCGGCAGCTCCTGTGCCTGCTACCCTAAGGCTCAGGACGAAGCAGAAAGACTAAGGACTCATGCAAGCCTCCAGCAAAACTCAGGTACCTTATGGAAAAGTG
This sequence comes from Papio anubis, assembly GCF_008728515.1. NCBI lineage: Eukaryota > Metazoa > Chordata > Mammalia > Primates > Cercopithecidae > Papio > Papio anubis. The sequence continues at coordinate 76,137,235 of NC_044996.1, read as the reverse complement.
GCCAGTTTTTCACACATTTCCTTGCACCCATTACTCCTCACTGGGCAGGGTCTCTCAACCTGGGGCACCAGCACAACCACTCTGCCCCTACCCGAACACTTCAGTTGCTGGTGTTTCTGTGTTTCTCTGGGGAGGAAATCCCAGAGAAAACCCACAGCCCCTCTCCCATTGCAACTGCAGTGTTACCACCCTTATGGCCCTCAGGCTGGGGGAGCAACACACTGGCTGGTGATGTCACTGGCACCTCCAGCACACCACAGCCACTATAAGCAGAGGAGCCCAGACTATCTTTCTTATGAGTCACCATTCCCTACTCTTCACCAGGCAGGGCGCCCAGTTGAGGAACACAGAGCAGCTGTCCCACCCCAGACTAAGCATTCCCACTGGTAGTGAATCTGTGTTTCCCTGGGATGTAGCTCCCAGGGGCAAATGACAGCCCCCAGCCACCACTGCCACTGCAGCAGTTTTGCCCTTGCTGCCCTTAGACCGGGGAAAGAAGAAAGAGCCTCAAGGTTTTACTCCTATCTCCAGCACACCACCATCACCATACAGAGAGAAGCCCAGTCTCTCTTTCCTATGAGCCTCTAGCCCCCTGCTCTTCACCAAGCAGAGCCCCTGGCTCATGCCTACAGTGTAGTTACTCCACCCCCTGGCTGAACATTCCTATTGGCAGTGGCTCTGCATTTCTCTAAGGTGGAGCTCCCAGAGACAACTGAAAGCCCCTTTGCCACTGCCACTGCCACTGCCACTCCAGCGGTACCACGTGTATTAGTCCATTCTCACACTTCTATAAAGAACTACCTGAGACTGGGTAATTTATGAACAAAAGAGGGCTAATTGACTCACAGTCTCACAGGCTTAACAGGAAATATGACTGGGAGGCTTCAGAAAACTTACAATCATGGTGGAAGGTGAAAGGGAAGCAAGCACATCTTACCATGGCAGAACAAAAGAAAGAGAGAGAACTAAGGGGGAAATGCCACACACTTTGAAACGACCAGATCTCATGAGAACTCACTCACCGTCGTGAGAACAGCAAGAGGGAAGTCCATCCCCACGATTCAATTATTTCCCTCCAGGACTCCCTTGACATTTGGAAATTACAATTCAAGATGAAATTTGAGTGGGAACACACTGCCAATTCATATCATTGCCCTTGCTACTCTCAGACTGGGGGAAAAAAAAAAAATCTGAGTGCTTTACTCACACCTCCAATGCACCAGAGCCACCTAGAAAGAAGAGGCCAGTCTGTCTTCCCAATAAGCCCCTGCCCCTGCTGTTTGTCACCAGGCAAGCATTCTGCATTGGCCCTACAGTGTAGTCACCTCATTCTGAGCCAATCACTACAATTGGCAGTGACTCTGCATTTCTCTAAGACAGAGCCCCAAGAGACAAGTAAAAGGCCTTCTGTCACTGCTACTGCCAAGGTCCCTGTGTCTGCTGCTCTCAAGTTGAAGAGAGAAGATAAAATCTGAGCTTGCCCCAGGGCTCTGATGTGCAGCCTGGGAGTGCAAAGCTAAAATCTGTAGCCAGCACTCAAATGGCAGAGGAGCCTACACTCTCACTGACAGGAAGCACAGCTACAAATGCAAAGAAATACAAAGGAGCCACGTGGTTAAACAACAGCCTTCTTACTGGCCATTAGGTTTAACCACCATCTACTGGTTAACAGCCCAAACTGCAACACCAAAAATATTTTGCTAATATACACCCTGTGAAACCAAGGACAAGTATTCAGGTAAAAAAAAAAACAGATCCTGCACAAAACCTCGGCCCTTAGAAAACATGCAGAAAGGAAGTCAATTGACCACACTCAAGTTACATCACAGTAAAAGAACACCAGCCCATCCAGGTAACAAAGAACCAGTGCAAGGACTCTGGTAACTCAAAAAGCCAGATTCTCTTCTTACATCCAGATGACTGCACTAGTTCCCCAGTAATTATTCTTAGCGAATCTGAAATGGCTGAAATGACAAAAATAGAATTTAAAAAATGGGTAGAAATGAAGATCATCAACATTCAGGGGAGAATTGAACCCCAATCCAAGGAATCCAATGAAAAAAAAAAAAAAGATCCAGGAGATAGAAGACAAAATGGCAATTTTTAGAAGGAAAAAAATGGATCTGATCAAGCTGAAAAACTTACTTCAAGAATTCCGTAATACAATCCCAAATGTTAACTAAGTTGAGGAAAGAATCTCAGAGCTTGCAGACCGGTTCTCTGAAATAACTCGGTAAGACAAAAAATAAAGTAAAAATCAATAAAGAAGAATAAAGAAAATCTCTGAGAAATATAGGATTATGTAAAGACACCAAATCTGTGACTCACTGGTGTCCCTGAAAGAGAAGGAGAAAAAGCAAGCAACTTGGAAAACGTATTTGAGGATATTATCCACAAAAACTTTCTCAATCTCACCAGAGAGGTCAACATTCAAATTCAGAAAATGCATGGAACCCCCACAAGATACAATACAACATGATCATCCCTGAGACACATAGCCATCAGATTTTTCAAGGTCAAAATGAAATAAAAAATATTAAAGGGAGCTATAGAGAAGGAGCAGGTCACCTACAAAGGGAATCCCATTAATGTAACAGTGGACCATTCAGCAGAAACCCTACAAGTCAGAAGAAATTGGGAAACCTATATTCAACATTCTTAAAAAAAAGAAATTCCAACCAAGAATTTCATATGCAATCAAACTAAGTTTCATAAGTGAAGGAGAAATAGGATTATTTTTAGAAAAACAAATGCTAAAGGAATGTATTACCACAAGACCTGCTTTACAAGAGGTCCTGAAGGGAGTGCTAAATACTGACAGGAAAGACCATTGCCAGCTACCACAAAACCATACTTAACTACACAGACCATTGACACAATAAAGCAATAACACAATCAAGTCTACATAGTAATCAGCTATCAACAAAATGACCTAAGCAAACCCACAAATATGAATACTAATTTTGAAAATAAACCATCTATATGTCTCAATTAAATGGAACAGAGTGGCAACTGTATGCTGTCTTCCAAAGACCCATCTCACATGCAATGACACCCATAGGCCTACAGTAAAAGTATGGAGAAAAATAAACCATGCAAATAGAAAACAGAAAAAGCAAAGGTCACTGTTATAATTTCAGACAAACCAGACATGAAACCAAAAAAGATGAAAAAAGACAAAGAAGGGCTTTACATAATGGTAAAGGTTTCAATTAATCAAGAAGGCATAACTATTCTAAGTATATGCATACCAAACACAAACACAGGAGCATCCAGATTCATAAAATAAGTTCTTAGAGACCTATGAAGAGATTTAGATAACCACACAATAATAGGGGAGACATAAACATCCCACTGACTGCAATAGATCATCAAGGCACTAAACTAGCAAAGATATTAGGAACTTGAGGATGGCATTTGACCAAATGGGCTTAAGAGACACCTACAGAACTCTTTACCCCCAAACAACAGAATGTACATTTATCTCATCAGCACAAGGCACAATAACCAAAATCAGAGCTGAGCTGAATGAATTTGAAATGTAAAATACCATAGGAAAATCAATAAATGCATGAATTGGATATTTGAAAGAATAAATAAGATTGATAGACCTCTAGTGGGTCTGCAGGTGCACAGAAGTCAATAATCGAGGTTTGGTAACTTCTGTTTAGATTTCAGAGGATATATTAAAAAGCCTGGATGTCCAGGCAGATGTCTGCTGTAGTGACAGAACCCTCATGGAGAACCTCTGCTAGGTCAGTGCAGAAGAAAAATGTGGGGTTGAAGACCCCACACAGTCACCACTGGGGTACTGCCTAGTGGAGCTCTGAGAAGACGGCTACCATCCTCCAGACCCCAGAATGGTAGATCCATCAACAACTTTCACCGTGCACCTGGAAAAGCTGCAGGCACTCAACACCAGACCATTACAGGAGCTGAATCCTGCAAAGCCACAGAGTTGCCCAAAGCCTTGGGAGCACACCCTTTGCATCAGCATGCAATGGATGTGAGATATGAAACCAAAGGAGATTTTTTTGAAGCTTTAAAGTTGATTGACTCCCCTGCTGGATTTCAGATTGCATGGGGCCTGTGGCACCTTTGCTTTAGCCAATTTCTTCCATTTGAAATGGAAAAATTTACCCAATGTCTGTACATCCATTGTATTTTGGAAGTAACTAACTCGTTTTTGACTTTACAGACTCCTAGGCAAAAGATACTCGCGTTGTCTCAGATAGGACTTTGAACTTAAACTTTTGGGTTAATGCTGGAATGAGTTAAAACTTTGGGGGACTGTTGAGAAGACATGATTGTGTTTTGAAATGTGAGAAAGACATGAGATTTGGGAGTGGCCAGGGGCAGAATAATATGGCTTGTCTGTGTCTGCACCCAAATTTCATCTCTAATTGTAATTTGAATTATACTCCACCACATGTTTCAAAAGGGACCTAGTGGGAGTTGATCGGATCATAGGGGTGGTTTCCCCCATGTTATTCTCATCATAGTGAGTGAGTTGTCGCAAGATCTGATGGTTTTATAAGTGGTGGATTCCCCTGTGCGCTCTCTCTCTCTCTCATCTGCCACTATGTAAGATATGCCTGCTTCATCTTTTGTCATGATTGTAAGTTTCCTGAGGCCTCTCCACCCTTTCAGAACTGTAAGTCAATTATACCTCTTTTCTTTACATATTACCCAGTCTTGGGTAATTCTTTATAGCAGTGTGAAAATAGACTAATACACTTCCCAAAGAAATCTACAGATTCAATGCCATTCCTATCAAATTAGCAATGACATTATTCCCAAAATTAGAAATAAACTATAATTTATGTAAAACCAAAACATAAAGGGGATATCACCACTCACCCCACAGAAATACAATCTACCATCAGCAAATACTACAAACAACTCTGTGCAGATAAACTAGAAAATCTAGAAGAAATGGAGAAATTCCTGGTTGGTTACACCCTACCAAGACTAAAGCAGGAAGAAGTCAAATCCCTGAATAGACCAATAAAAAGCTCTAAAACTGAGGCAGTAATTAATAGCCTACCAGCCCAAAAAAGTCCAGGAACAAAGATGGCCAAATAGGAACAGCTCCGGTAGGCAGCTCCCAGCGAGATCAATGCAGAAGGTGGGTGATTTCTGCATTTCCAAAGGAAGTACCCAGTTCATCTCACTGGGACTGGTTGGACAGTGGGTGCAGCCCATGGAGGGTGAGCCAAAGCAGGGTGGAACATCGCCTCACCCAGGAAGCACAAGTGGTAGGGGAATTCTCTCCACTACCCAAGGGAAGCCATGAGGGACTGTGCGGTGAGGAATGGTGCACTCCAGACCAGACACTGTGCTTTTCCCAGAGTCTTTGCAACCCACACACCAGGAGGTTTCCTAAGGTGCCTACAACAACAGGGCCCTGGGTTTCAAGCAAAATACTGGGTGGCCGTTTGGTCAGACACCGAGCTAGCTGCAGGAGTCTTTTTTCCATACCCCGGTGGCACCAGAAACACCAGCGAGACAGAATCGTTCACTCCTCTGGAAAAAGGACTGAAGCCAGGGATCCAAGTGGTCTGCCTCAGCAAAACCAACCGACACGGAGCACAGCAGTCTAATATCCACTGGCTTGAAATTCTCACTGCCAGCACAGCAGTCTGAGGTGGACCTGGGATATTCAAGCTTGGTGGGAAGAAGGATGTCCACCATTGCTGGGGCTAGAGTGGGTGGTTTTCCCCTCATAGTGTAAACAAAGCTGCTGGGAAGTTCAAACTGGGTGGAGCCCACCACAGCTCAGCAAGGCCACTCTGGCCAGACTGACTCTCTAAATTCCTCCACTCTGGACAGGGCATTTCTGAAAGAAAGGCAGGAGCCTCAGTCAGGGGCCTACAGATAAAACCCCATCTCCCTGGGACAAAGCACCTGGGTGAAGGGGTGGCTGTGGGCACAGCTTCAACAGACATAAACGTCCCTGCCTGACAGCCCTGAAGAGATGAGCAGATGTCCCAGCACAGCTTTCAAACTCTGCTAAGGGTCAGATTGCCTGCTCAAGTGGGTCCCTGACTCCCGTGTATCCTGAATGGGAGACAACTCCCAGTGGGGACTGAAACACACCTCACATAGGGGAGCTCTGGCTGGCATCTGATGGGTGCCCCTCTGGGATGAGGTTTCCAAAGGAAAGAACAGGCAGCAATCTTTACTGTTCTGCAGCCTCCGCTTCTGATACTCAGGCACACAGGGTCTAAAGTAAATCTCCAACAAACTCCAGCAGATCTGCAGGAGAGGGGCCTGTCTATTAGAAGGAAAACTAAGAACAGAAAGGGATAGCACCAACATCAATCAAAAGGACATCCACTCAGAGGCCTCATCCAAAGGTCACCAACATCAAACACCAAAGGCAGATAAGTCCACAAAGACAGGGAGAAATCAGTACAAAAAGACTGAAAATTCCAAAAACCAGAATGTACCTTCTCCTTCAAAGGATCACAGCCTCCTCACCAGCAAGGGAACAAAACTGAATGGAGAATGAATTTGACGAATTGACAGAAGTAGGATTCAGAAGGTGGGTAATAACAAACTCCGCCAACCTCAAGGAGCATGATCTAACTCAATGCAAAGAAGCTAAGAACCTTGTAAAAAGGTTAGAAAAATTGCTAACTAGAATAACCAGTTTAGTGAAGAAGATAAATGACCTGATGGAGCTGAAAACCACAGCACAAGAACTTTGTGAAGAATATACAACTACCAATAACTGAATCAATCAACCAGAAGAAAAGATATCAGAGATTGAAGATCAACTTACTGAAATAAAGCGAGAAAACAAGATTAGAGACAAAGGAACGAAAAGAAATGAACAAAGCCTCCAAAAAAATATGGAATTCTGTGAAAAGACCAAATCTAAATCTATGTTTCATTGGTGTATCTGAAAGTGATGGGGAGAATGGAACCAAGTTTGAAAACACTCTTCAGGATATTATCCAGGAGAACTTCCTCAATCTAGCAAGACAGACCAACATGCAAATTCAGGAAATACAGAGAACACCACAAAGATAATCGTAGAGGAGAGCAACCCCAAGACACATAATCATCAGATTCACCAAAGTTAAAATGAAAAAAAAAAAAATGTTAAGGGCAGCCAGAGAGAAAGGTCGGGTTACCCATAAAGGGAAGCCCATCAGACTAACAGTGGATCCTCTGCAGAAACCCTACAAGCCAGAAGAGAGTGAGGGTCAATATTCAACATTTGTAAAGAAAAGAATTTTCAACACAGAATTTTATATCCACTGAAACTAAGTTTCTCAAGCGAAGGAGAAATAAAATCCCTTACAGACAAGCAACTGCTGAAACATTTTGTCATCTACCAGGCCAGCCTTACAAGAGCTCCTGAAGGAAGCACTAAATATGGAAGAAAAACACCAGTACTGGCCACTGGAAAAACATAACAAATTATAGAGACCTTCAACACTATCAAGAAACTGCATCAAATAGCGAGCAAAATAACCAACTAGCATCATAATGACAGGATCAAATTCACACGTGACAATATTAACCTTCAAGGTAAACAGGGTAAATACCCCAATGAAAAGACACCGACTGGCAAATTGGATAAAAAGTCAAGACCCATTGATGTGCTATATTCAGGAGACCCATAACACGTGCAAGGACACATATACGCTCAAAACAAAGGGATGGAGGAATATTTACCAAGCAAATGGAAAGCCAAAAAACAACAGGGGTTGCAATTTTAGTCTCTGTTTAAAAAAAAAAAAAAAGATTTTAAAGCAACAAAGATCAAAAGAGACAAAGAAGGGCATTACATAATCGTAAAGGGATAAATGCAACAAAAAGAGCTAAACATATATGAGAGCTATCCTATATATATATGCACCCAATACAGGAGCACCCAGATTCATAAAGGAGATGTGGACTCCCGCATAATAATAATGGGAGACTTTAACATGCCACATTCAATATTAGACAGATCACCAAGACAGAAAATTAACAAGGATACTTAGAAATTGAACTTAGCTCTGGACCAAGCAGCCCTAATAGACATCTACAGAACTCTCCACCCCCAAATTAACAAAATATACATTCGTCTCAGCACCTCATCACACTTATTCTAAAATTGACCACATAGTTGAAAGTAAAACACTCCTCAGCAAATGTAAATGAATGGAAATCATAACAAACAGTCTATCAGACCACAGTGCCATCAAATTAGAATTCAGGAAAAAGAAACTCACTGAAACCCGAACAACTACATGAAAACTGAGCAACTTGCTCCTGAATTACCACTGGGTAAATTACTAAATTAAGGCATAAACAAAGATGTTCTTTGAAACTGATCAGAACAAAGACACAACGTACCTGAATCTCCGGGACACATTTAAAGCAGTGTGTAGAGGGAAATTTATCACACTAAATGCCCACATCAGAAAGCAGGAAAGATCTAAAATAGACACCGTAACATCAATATTAAAAGAACTAGAGAAGCAGTAGCAAACAAATTCAAAAGTTACCAGAAGAAATAACTAAGATAAGAGAAAAACAGGAGACAGAGATATGAAAAACCCTTCAAAAAAATGAATTCTGGAGCTGTTCTTTTTTAATGATCAACAAAATAAACCACTAGCCAGACTAATAAAGAAGAAAAGAGAGAAGAATCAAATAGACACAAGAAAAAATGATGAAGGGGATATCACCACTGATCACACAGAAATACAAACTACCATCAGAGAATACTATAAAAACCTCTAAGCAAATAAACTAGAAAACCTAGAACAAATGGATAAATTCCTGGACACATATATCCTCCCAAGACAAAACCAGTAAGAAGTCAAATCCCTGAATAGACCAATAACAAGTTCTGAAAATGAGGCAGTAATTAATAGCCTACCAACCAAAAGAAGTCTAGGACAAGATGAATTCACAGCTGCATTATACCAGAGGTGTAAAGAGGAGTTGGCATCATTTCTTCTGAAATTATTCCAAACCATAGAAAAAGAGGTACTCCTCTCTAACTCATTCTATGAGGCCAGCATTACCCTGATAGCAAAATCTGGCAGAGACACAACAAAAAAAGAAAATTTCAGGCCAATACCCCAGACGAACATCGATTCGAAAATTCTCAGTGAAATACTAGCAAACTGAATCCGGCAGCACATCAAAAGCTTATCCACCACGATCAAGTCAGCTTCATCCCTATGAAGCAAGACTGATTCAACATATGCAAATCAACAAACATAATCCATCACATCAACAGAACCAAAGACAAAAACCACATGATTATCTCAATAGATGCAGAAAAGGCCTTTGATAAAATTCAGCATCCCTTTACGTTAAAAACTCTCAATAAACTAGGTATTCTTGGAACATATCTCAAAAAAATAAGAGCTATTTATGACAAACCCACAACCAATATCATATTGAATGAACAAAAGCTGGAAGCATTCCCTATGGGAACCGGCACAAGACAAGGATACCCTCCTTCACCACTCCTATTCAACAAGTATTTGACGTTCTTGCCTGGGCAGTCAGGTAAGAGAAAGAAATAAAGGGCATTCACATAGAAAAAAGGAAGTCAAATTGTCTCTGTTTGCAGATGACACAATTGTATATTTTGAAAACACCATCATCTCAGCCCAAAAACTTATTAAGCTAATAAGAAACTTCAGTGAAGTCTCAGCATACAAAATTAATGTGCAAAACACGTATGTTTATTGCGGCACTATTCACAATAGCAAAGACTTGGAATCAACCCAAATGTCCATCAGTGACAGACTGGATTAAGAAAATGTGGCACATATACACCATGGAATACTATGCAGCCATAAAAAAGGATGAGTTTGTGTCCTTTGTAGGGACATGATGCAGCTTGAACCATCATTCTTAGCAACCATCACAAGAACAGAAACCAAACACCACATGTTCTCACCATAGGTGGGAACTGAACAATGAGATCACTTGACCCAGGAAGGGGAACATCACACACCGGGGCCTATCATGGGGAAGGGAAAGGGGGAGGGATTGCATTGGGAGTTATACCTGATGTAAATGACGAGTTGATGGGTGCTGACGAAGTTGATGGGTGACAGCAACATGGCACAAGTATACATATGTAATGTTCCTGCACGTTACATGCACATGTACCCTAGAACTTAAAGTATAATAATAATAAAAATTAAATAAAAAAATTAATGTGCAAAAATCACAAGCATTCCTTTACAACAACAATAGGCAAGCAGAGAACCAAATCATGAATGAACTCCCATTCACAATCACTACAAAAAGAATAAAATGCCTAGGAATACAGCTAACAAGGGATGTGAAGGACTTCATCAAGAACTACAAACTACTGCTCAAGGAAATAAGAGAGGAGACAAACAAATGGAAAAACATTCATCCTTATGGATAGGAAAAATCAGTGTCATGAAAATAGCCACACTGCCCAAAGTAATTCATAAATTCAGTGCTGTTCCCATCAAACCACCATTGACATTCTTCACAGAATTAGAAAAAAAAAAAAAACTATTTTAAATTTCATATGGATCAAACATTGTGTAAGACTGTGTGGCAATTCCTCAAGGATCTAGAACCAGAAATAACATTTGACCCAGCAATTCCATTAACGTATGTTTATTCCAATAAACTTATGTTTATTGCAGCACTATTTACAATAGCAAAGACATGGAACCAACCCAAATGCCCATGGGTAATAGACTGGATTTTTTTAAATGTGGTACATATACACCATGGAATACTATGTAGCTATAAAAAGGAATGAGTTTATGTCCTTTGCAGGGACATGGATGAAGCTGGAAGCCATCATCCTCAGGAAACTAACACAAGAACAGGAAACTAAACACTGCATGTTCTCACTCACAAGTGGGAGTTGAACATTGAGAACTCATCAACAGAGAAAGGGGAACAACACACACCAGGGTCTGTTGGGAGGTGGAAGGTGAGGGGAGGGAACTTAGAGGATGGGTAAATAGGTGCAGCAAACCACCATGGCATATGTATACCTATGTAACAAACCTGACGTTTTACACATGTATCCAGTTTTTTCTTTAGAATAAATTAAGAAAAAAACAGAAAAAATATATATATAGCCAGAATAAACATCTCATCTGAATTTGTCTTAAAAAAAAAAACAAAAGGACACACCAGACACTTTTTTTTTTTAATACTTTTAAGTTGTAGGGTACATGTGCATAACGGTTTGTTGCATATATATATTTTGTGCTATAAGTTAAGGTAAAGGTACCCATCAACTCGTTATTTACATCAGGTATAACTCCCAATGCAATCCCTCCCTCCCCTCCCTCCCATGATAGGCCCCCGGTGTGTGGATAACCCCTTCCTGAGTCCAAGGGATCTCATTGTTCAGTTCCCACCCCAAGGGAGGAGAGAACATGTGGTGTTTGGCTTTTCTGTTCTGTGATAGTTTGCTAAGAATGATGGTTTTAGCTGCATCCATGTCCCCACAAAGCACACAAACTCATCCTTTTTATGGCTGCATAGTATTCCATGGTGTATATGTGCCACATTTTCTTAACTAATCTGTCACTGATGGACATTTGCTGATTCCTTACATTGTGAATAGTGCTGCACAACATAATGGGTGCATGTGTCTTTATAGCAGCATACAATTTTTTATAATCCTTTGGTATACCTATAATGGGATGCTGGGTCATGGTACATCTAGTTCTAGATCCTTGAGGAATCGCCATACTGTTTTCCATAATGGTTGAACTAGTTTTACAATCCCACCAACAGTGTAAAAGTGTCTTGTTTCCACATCTTTTCCAGCTCATGTTGTTTCCTGATTTTTATCGTCGAGACTATTGTTTGATTTATTTTGATAGGTTAAGATGAGCATGCCGCGTCTGCTGGCTGTATGAATGTCTCTTTGAGAAATGTCTGTTCATATCCTTGCCCAATTTTTGGATGGGGTTGTTTGTTTTTTTCTTTGTAAATTTGTTTGAGTTCTTTGTAGGTTCTGGATATTAGCCCTTTGTCAGATGAGTAGATTGCAAAAATTTTCTCCCATTCTGTAGGTTGCCATGAACAGACACTTTTTAAAAGAAGACACACATGTGGCCAACAAGCCTATGAAAATAATACTGAACATCACTAATCATTAGAGAAATGCAAACTGAAATCACAATGAAATACCATCTCACACCAGTCAAGATAGCTATTATTGAAAAGTCAAAAAATAACAGATGCCAGCAAGGTTGCAGAGAAAAGGGAATGCTTATCTACTGCTGCTGGGAATGTAAATTTGTTCAGCCATTGTGAAAAGCAGTGTGGTAATTTCTCAGAAAACTTAAAACAGAATTCCCATTTGACCCAGCAATATACCCAAAGGAATACAAACCATTCTACCATAAGGACACATACATGCATATGTTCATTGCAGCACTATTCACAATAGCAAACACATGGAAGCAACCTAAAAGTCCATCAGTGGTAGACTGGATTAAGAACAAAAAGGTACACATACACCATGGAATTCTACACAGCAATAAAAATAAATGAAATCATGTCATTTGCAGTAACATAGATGGAGCTGGAGGCCATTATCCTAAACAAACTAATGCAGGAATAGAAAACCAAATACCACATGTTCTCACCTATAAGTGGGAGCTAAGCATTGAGTACACATGATCAACAAAGTAAACATATGACCTATAGGATGGGAGAAAATATTCCCACACTATGCATATGACAAAAGTGTAACATCCAGAATCTATGAACAACTTAACCAATTCAACAAGCAAAAACCAAGCACCACATTAGAAAATCGGCAGATAATATGAATAGCCACTTTTCAAAAGAAGACTTACATGTGAAAACAAAATATATGAAAAAATGTTCAACATTACTAAACTCTAGAGAAATGCAAATCAAAACAACAATGAGATACCATCTCATACCAGTCAGAGTAGCTACTGTTGAAAAGTCAAAAAATAACAGGTGTTGGTGAGGTTACAGGGAAAACAAAATGCTTATATTGAGAGAGGAGACCGCTCCTTGTATTGTCTTATACTTAAATTTTTGTTTACTGAAAAAGTAAAAGTTAAAAAAATAGGCAGAAGTGAAAATCACAGTCAGACAACCGGGCGTCATCTTTCAGACCTGGTAGATAAAATTCAACCCCTGACCTCACTACTTGTGCTATCTATAGATTCCAGACATTGTATGAAAAAGCATTATGAAACTCCCTGTTCTGTTTCATTCTGATTACTGGTGCATGCAGCCCCCATCACATACCCTCACTTGCTCATTTTATCATGACCTCCCCATCACACAGCCCCTTTAGAGTTGTGAGCCCTTAAAATGGACAGGAATTACTTATTTGGGGAGCTTGGTTTCTAGGATGTGAGCCTGCCGATGTTCCCAAGTGAATAAAGTTGTTTCCTTCCACAATCAGGTGTCTAAGGTATTTTGTCTACAACTCCACCTGCTACATTTCTTGGTTCCCTGACTGGGAAGGGAGATAATTGGCAGAGCATCGAGGCAGTCCCTTAGGTGGCTTTGCCTTGCCCTGTGGAAAATTACTGTGGGGCACTCTGACCAGCCTGAGCGGTGCAGATGCAAAGAGTGCTCCCAGGTAGGCAATTACCCTGGTGGTACACCTCACCAGAGCAGTATGTGGCAGGCCCCCCACAGAGGACCCATACAGTGACTGAACACTGGGAGGGAACTGGCATGTGGGGTCCTGAAGTTTGAAACTTGTCTTTGGAATTTGCCCACTCCATTTGAGTGCAAGCATGGCCTGATCACCCACAATGTGCCCATGTCAGTACTTTGGTTTTGGTTTTAACTTAAATTGCTTGGTATTTGGTTCTGGTTTTGGTTTTGACTTGGCTCAGATTTATTGATATTCAGATTTCAGTTTTAATTATTAGTTGTGTGTGCGTGTCCTCTTTCTCATTCTTTGCTGTGTGAGGTATGTGTGTGTGTGGAGTGAGAGTGTGAGAAAAAAATGTGGGTCAGGCACAAAGTAAGCCCACTCCATTAGGAACTATGCTAAATAATTTTAAAAAGGGATATAAAGGAGATTATGGAGTCACTATGACACCAGGGAAACTTAAAACTTTGTGTGAGATAGACTGGCCAGACTTAGAGGTGAGTTGATCATCAGAAGGAAGCCTGGACAAGTCCCTTCCCTCAAAGGTATGGCACAAGGTAACCCATAAGCCAGGGCACCCAGACCAGTTCCCCTATATAGATTCCTGGTTACAGCTAGTTTTAGATCCCTTTCAGTGGTTAAGAGGGCAGGCAGTAGCAGTACTAGTAGCAAAGGGACAGTCAGTTAAGGAAGGTTCTACCTCCACCTGCAAAGGGAAGTCGGCACCTAAAGTCCTATCTGACCCAATGCCCAATGACTCCTGGCAGGACATGGCACCAACAGTCCCCTCTTACCAAGGAGAAAGGCTCCCCACTCCTTAGCCCACAGCACCTACACCCTCACAAGACAGCCACACCCCTAGACCACCCAGAGTAGACAAAAACGAAAGTGACACTACAGGAGAAAATCCTCCCTTGGCAGCCCATTTATGACCTAAGACTGGAATCCAAATACCCCTGAGGGAGCAGCAAAATACTGGGGTAGATGAAGACAGGCACATGGTGGAAAGATGTGCTTTTGTGTATCAGCCTTTCACTTCTGCCGATCTCCTAACTTGGAAAAACAATACACTCTCTTATAGTGACAAACCTCAGGCCTTAATTGATCTGCTCCAAACCATTACACAGACTCACAATCCCACTTGGGCTGATTATCACCAGCTGCTCATGTACCTCTTTAGTACTGATGAGAGGCAAAGGGTACTCCAGGCAGCAACCAAGTGGCTGGAAGAACATGTCCCAGCTGATTTCCAAATCCCTCAAAAATATGTAAAAATTCAGCTGCCAGGAACAGACCCCAAGTGGGACCCAAACAATGGGCCAGATATAGAAAGGCTGAAGTAGTACAGAGAGACATTATTAGAAGGTCTAAAGAAAGGGGTTCAAAAGGCTACAAATGTGAATAAAGTTTCTAAAATTATCCAGGGAAAAGAGAAAAGTCTGGCACAATTCTATGACAGACTGTGTGAGACTTACCATATGTACATCCCCTTTGACCCAGCCAGCCCTAAAAATCAGCTGATTAACAAGGCCTTAGTTAGCCAAAGTGCAGAAGATATTAGGAGAAAATTACAGAAACAGACTGTGTTTGTGGGTATGAATACATCACAGTTACTGGAAATAGTTAATCAAGTGTTTGTGAACAGAGATGCAACCAGCCAAAGGAGAAGCCATAAAGAAGGCAAACACCAGGCCTGGTGAAACACCAACTTGCTAGCCACAGCCATTAGAGGAATGCCACCAAAAGGGCAGGAAAAGGGTAGTCCTGGGAAAAACAACCAGCCTGACCGCCCACAGTGAAAACATAACCAGTGTTCCTATTGTAAGAAAATAGGGCATTGGAAAGATAAGTGTACCCAGTTAAGAAAAAAAAAAAAAAGGAGATTTGGAGCAAAAATCCTCAGATAAGGACGAAGGAGCCTTGTTCAATTTAGCTGAAGGGTTGGACTTAAGGGGACTGGGCTCAAGTGCCCCCAAGGAGCCCATGATCAGAATGACAGTGGGGAGCAAGAACATTAAGTTTCTGGTCGATACCAAGCACTCAGTGGTAACCACCCTCGTCACCCCTTTATCCAAGAAAGCTATTGATATCATTGGAGCAACAGGAGTCTCCACCAAGCAGACTTTCTGTCTGCCATGAACCTGCTCAGTGGGAGGACATAAAATAATTAACCAGTTTCTGTATATGCCTGACTGCCCCTTGCCTTTGCTGGGAGGAGACTTGCTTAGCAAGCTAACAGCCACTATTTCCTTTACGAAGAGGGACTCTTTCCAGCTAGAGTTGCCAGAAACACGAGTTATCATGACCGTTACTGCCCTCTGAGAAGAAAAATGGAGACTTTTTCTAACTGAACCAGGCAAGGAAATAGGACCGGCTTTAGCTCAACAGTGGCCAAAAGTCTGGGCAGAAGACAATATTCCCGGACTGGCAATAAATCAAGCCCCAGTATTCATAGAAGTTAAGCCAGAAGCTTAACTCATCCAGTCAGACAGAAGCAGCATCCAGTCCCAAGAAAAGCCCTGGAAGGTATCCAGGTACATCTCGAGCATCTAAAGACTTTTAAAATTATACTGCCCTGTCAGTCTCCATGGAACATCCCCACTCCTGCCTGTCCCTAAGCAAGGTACTAAGAATTACTGGCCAGTACAGAACTTGTGCTTCATCAACCAAGCCTCAGTGACTCTGCACCCAACAGTTCCTAACCCTTACACATTGGTAGGGTTGCTGCCAGCTGAGGACAGCTGGTTTACCTGCCTGGACTTAAAAGATGCCTGTTTGACCTACAGCTGAGGGTCCTGACTGTTAGAAGGAAAACTATCAAACAGGAAGGACACCTACACCAAAACCCCATCAGTACGTCACCATCATCATCAAAGACCAGCGGCAGATAAAAACCACAAAGATGGGGAAAAAGCAGGGCAGAAAAGCTGGAAATTCAAAAAATAAGAGCGCGTCTCCCCCAGCAAAGGAGCGCAGCTCATCGCCAGCAACGGATCAAAGCTGGACGGAGAATGACTTTGATGAGATGAGAGAAGAAGGCTTCAGTCCATCAAATTTCTCAGAGCTAAAGGAGGAATTATGTACCCAGGGCAAAGAAACTAA